>NC_029788.2:102541086-102561676 GCF_000816755.2 Arachis ipaensis
AAGCAATACTAATCACATAACTATTAATAATGATAAATATTATATTTCAAATTTCAAAAGAAACCCAGATACAATTCCTATCCTTCTGTATCAAATAAAATCTTAAATAACAAAGGCGAGGGAATTCTATACTCAACACATATAACAAAGGCGAGGGAATTCTATAAAAACAACTCAACACATAAACTTAACTTAAATAAAACTCATAATCACCTGCAGCTTCAAACTGAGTCTCTGAACCTGTGTCACTGAAAGGGTGGAAGATTTTGGGGTGAGAACAAACCACTAGTTCTCAGTAGGGAATAGGAATACCGCACTAAACAGAGTAAATACAAATAGCTAATTCATATCATAAAAATAATTTCACTTAAAATAGTTTAAGTTCCTTCCTTTAATTCACGTTAATTAAACAAAATTCCAATCACATTAACAATTCCTTATCCATAAACATCATTCCTAAATACATTATTAAAACCACAACACAACATAAGTAAAATATCCATAAAGCACGTAAGCACATCACCAAAACAACAGCACAAACACAAATAAATAAAATAAAGCAAACACAATCAAATGTAAATGCGCAAACAAGATGATGCATGCCTGTTCCTAGCGCAGGCCATGAGCTCATGCGTCGGCTGTCTACCCGCAACCCGACGTTACTCGGAATGAACCCCGAATATGGTCCCTTTACTGTGTCAATTAGACACCTTGGCATCAGGTTACCCGTATCAATTAGGCCTCATTATAATAACAGTTCAATGTGTATCACAGTAAGGAACAGTGCTATCAATTAGGCGAACATTCCCGCATTAGCAATCTCAGGCTATCCGTTAGGCGGGCAATTTTGCATTAGCAGTTTGGCACAGGGCCCGTTTAACATACAATTCTCATTTATTTATTTCATTCATGACTTTTCATTTTCTTTCATTTCATTATACCTCCACATCACCATTTACATACTCATACCTCCGCATCACCATAATATTAAACGTACCTCCGCATCACCGCTTAACTATACATACCTCCGCATCACCCAATTAACTTTAAACCTTTCCTAGTTGTTATAGTACTACTGGTTTAAAAGAAAAACTTGGTGTTGAGGTAATTTTGATAAAATGCAGAAAAACAGCAGGAAGTAGTAAGTTTGATAAATTCCTTAAAAATCCAATTTTCACCCATTGCCTTTCAAAATTCACTACCTCAAACAAGACTCTTTTAGCTTTTCATTGAATCAAATTCCAGATTAATACCACATCATATGAAAAAGTTATGAAGTCAGAAACACAGCCATGCCTTTTAGAATTCGGTTTCCAAAATCCAGTGAGCTATCCATACTCTTTTCAACATATCTACTTGGTTAAATAAGATATTGACATGAAATTTAAAATGAAGATTGTGGACACAGGAAGCTTGAAAATACCGTTAGTTTCAGCTCAAATACTTACCAGAATTGAAAATTAAGTGAGTTGGAAGTTGGTGCTTCTGCAGTAAGGAAACAGAATTTTCTGCAGAAACCATCAATCTTCAAAAATTCGTTTCTCCCAAAATACTCATCAATAAATTCTGAATTTTTTATGAGATGCTCAAAACACATTAAAGTTTCATGAAAAAATAGTTTCATTCAAGTATATGACCTGGGATGCTCCCAGAAATTGATTCTTTCTACTGTCATGTATGCAGAAATTCTGCCTTAAGCATTTTCAACAACCTTACTTATCAAAAACCACATTTGAACTTATAACCCTTCCAAAATCACACGTTTAACCTCTTTCCAGTTATTCAAAATTGTCTTCATTGCCAACACAGCCCAAGAACCCAGAATCAATAATTCACACGATGTCAAGTACTTAAGCATCATCAAACCTTTTCTTTTCTACACTATGCCAAGCATAATTTTCCATATACACTCATCATCATTCAAACACATAATAACTCATCAATTCACACCAGCAAGCTCAGCAACAAAAGTAACACCATTTATTCTATCCCTTACAACATTCAGTACGCACAATCATCAAATCAATCACCAACTACAGTTATAATCCAACTCAATTCCGTCAATTATTCACACAAAGCAATCATAAACCATTTACAGTTACTCATTTGATTTTAGTAGCATTCATAAGTTAAAACCTTTACTTTTAAAACAAATCCCCTAACTCAGTTAGTCGAAACCCACAAGGTTATGCGTGACTCCAACAACGACAGGGGTGACGGATCTGCAGCGAGGCAACGGCAGCAACGAGTTGAACGATCGGAACCTTCAGCGGCGGCAATGGGATCCACGAGCGGTGCAGCGGTAGCGCTGATTCTTCTCGGCTAGTTGGGGTTTTAGTCCCGCATCTCCCCTCTCTCGTCTGGACTTGACGGCCACGACAACCCAACCATGGAGTTGACGGGTCGGCGGCGCTCGTTGGACGGCGATGCATGCGATGGCTGCAGTAGAGCGTGATGATCGGCGGTGGAGCAGGCTCGGCGGCAACAGGCAGTGACGCCTCCTTCCTCTCTTCTCTCTTCTTCCTCGTTCTCTCTTTCCCCTTTCTTTCTTCCCTCTTATTTCTCTGATTCACAGTGTGTGTGTGTATGTTTTTGTTGTTTGTGAGCTGTGTCTGTGCGTGTATATCTGGGAAAGGGAGTAGCGGTGGTGAGTGAGCGTGGCACTCAGAGGGATGAACAAGTGTGGAGAGGGGTTACGTGGGTGATTTGGGTGAGAGGGGTTAGGATTAGTGAAATTAGGGTTTAAAATTGGGAATTTAGGAATTTGAGTAGAGTTTTGATTTACAACCCAATATTGCCTTCTGTCTGGTGTACCTGAACTCGGCCAGGGTCCGATCTACGCGTCTACTTTGGCGGTGCTCTACCACTCCCTCTGCTCCGTCGTGCAGTGCCGTCTGCCACTTAGATGTCCAACCCAGGCTTCGCCGTGACCCCAACTCAATTTAACCCTACATTTAAATTTGCCCCATATGTTAAATGGAAGTTTATTTGTGAACTTTTTATTATTGTGAACGAACCCCTAGATTTTTCATTAATTTCATTTATTTCTTGGTCCATCAAGGACCAAAAGATACTTTCCCCACTGAAGAAAGCTCCTGTAATCAATTTATACTTTGTATATAACAAACCTAATTAACGTGCAAATAGCATTATTCCAATTCACTTTTTTTTTTTTGTAAAAATTAGTTAAACTAAATTGGAGATATTTAACCTTTGCAATTCAATGGGAGGGGGAATCCATCTTTTGCATATGTACTATTATATCTGAGTAAAATATTTCTCACATAAAAGAAACAACAATATAATTAAACTTACTTAAACTATTGTACTTTTTCAAGATAATTTTAATCCTTTTTACTATTTCAAAGTATTTAAAGCCATTGAAAAAAAAGCATCGAAGTTTTG
Organism: Arachis ipaensis; assembly: GCF_000816755.2. Classification (NCBI taxonomy): domain Eukaryota; kingdom Viridiplantae; phylum Streptophyta; class Magnoliopsida; order Fabales; family Fabaceae; genus Arachis; species Arachis ipaensis. The sequence continues at coordinate 102,544,492 of NC_029788.2, forward strand.
AAACGGGCAGAATAAATTTCTTAATATCTTTACACAATAATTTGATTGTTTCTAGAAACACACATAATTGTTCACATATTATCTTTAATTATTACACATTGTAAATTGTTTTTTACTAAATTAAATTATAATTATGTCTTTCATATACTTTAAACTTTTTTAAACATGATACGATCAATAAAAATTAGATATTAAGCACTACATTTATCCATATGCTCATCCGAATTACTATTCAAATATTTCCTAAAAGCAAGTTCTAGCTCCCATCTAATTGTCAAAGGGCTACTATGTTGTGCAGCAGGTCTAAGCTATGTGAACACTTGATATTCTTATGAATAACATCCTGCATAACATGAAAAAAAATTTTATGTATTCAATACAATGAAACTAACATCCAAAAAAAGGACCTAAGCAAGATTCTAAATATAAATTAATATAATATATTTTATTGATTACACAATTTTACATGGATCACGTTGAACTCTGAATCTTTTATACATGTAGTATTAATTCTTGAACTACTAATAGAATCCTATATTTCTTCAAAAAAAGAAATAATAAATAACATTAATATAGTTACACAACATAAACAATACACATTAAAAGAATTCAAAATCTCAAACTATACAAACAAAAAATATAGTAAAAATTTTATATAAAAAAGTAAAATATGAAAGCTTTGTTTTAATTACTATACCCAATGATTTGATCTAAAAACAGACTGGGAAAACATCCGACACATGAACTTGAAACAACACTACCAACAAAATGAGAATGTTGATGGAGATCATATTTTTCTCTAAAGGAATATGAAGACCATCAGCATGTAGATTGAACAACTGCAATAAATATAAAAGACAACTTAGTAAACAAAATGTCTTTTAAACAGAAACACACACAAAGATCAAAAAAGATAATTAACATTTAACAACATGCAGGGATGTATTTAATTCATATCTAACAACACTTAGATTTGCCACAAATAGTAGCTTCCTATTGATCAAATCAGAGATTATTCTAACAGAAACAATGTAGTTATAATAAGACTATCAAAGAAAAAAAAAAGTAAAAAAAAAATCAATAAAGGACACAATTCTTTAAAACAAAGAAATAAAACAATTCAACCACACTATAATAATCAACATTTTCTTACAAAACAAATCATTAATCAGGTAGAATTGCAAGTAATAATTGTTCTCTAAAAGTTATTAATTTATTAAAAATATTATTTGCACACCAAAATCAGTCACTAAAATTAGTCATCATGTATTTGTATATAAATATATTTGTAATTTAATTTATTTTTAATGTGTATTTTATATTTCAATGTATATTCTACCTTGGTGGCTAATTTTGGTGGTTGATTATGATGTACATCTAGCTGGTTGTTAATTTATACCTATGCAGAAGGACATTTTTTAACACTGACAATGATCATAATTAACTATTTTCTTGTCAATTTTTTGTATAGAAAATACAAATCTCTTGAGAGACACCAATTTTTAATAAAAGTCTTTTTCTCTTATACAAAGGTCAACTTGTTAAAATTCACATAAAATAATTAGAAGTAAAACAAACTCACTTGCATTAATGAAACTCTTTCAAATAACAGCAGTTTCACTAATAATCACGCCAGTCCCACGATCTAACAAAATTTCCTCTCCAATTTTTGTAGCAAAGAAATGTGTAAATGTAAGTTCAAGAACCAAAGAGCTTACACTATCCTAAATGGAAGGCAAACATCCTTCAAGATAAAAACTCAAGAATTTTCTTGCTAAAAACAAAAAGTGAGGATATCAATTATTCATATACTCCCAAGAATTAAAGAATAATACTCATTTGCCTAAAAGCCTCTCCACTTATGGCCCAAGATCTCTTCACTTTAAAAAATTCAAGATAAAGTTAACCCCATTTTTCAATATTCTTGTTCAACATACTCATTTTTCTAGTAAGATGATAACTTGGAAATAAAACAACAAAATTGATAGAATATAAAATTATAAGAATATAATTACACACACAAATAAAACACAGAAACATCCTGATATCATATCTCACAAATTATGTCTCTTTTTTCGTTGCACCAATACTGGATGCACTTTTTGTGTGTACACTGCACAAAATCAAATAACAACAGATTAATTTTTTTTTTTTACAGGATGAGCTACAATTTTCTTTTGCACTATGATAGTTATGTTTCAATTCAAAATAGCTTGTAAGTAAAATTGAGTATTAAAAGGAATGAAAAATGTATCATACATATGGTTTTTTTTTTCATTTTATTTTTCATCTATTTTTCTTATGTGAAGCACTCAACATTTGGACAAACTAACTTGATACTGTCATGGGATTTGAACGAATGTTTAATTGTTTACAATGAAATTATTGGGAATTTCTCATTGCAATTTGCATAGGGAAATTAAAATAAGACGTGAAGCATTGGCCAAACTCATAAGAATGATACTTTTTTTTCATTTTACAACATAATGACGATATGATTATAGTGTACTACTCTATAGCAATCTAATATGTTCCTGTCTAGTAATCTGAGCCGAGGTATAACTTCTTCTTCTCTGTGTATGGAGTTTTCTGTCCTAAGAATACAAACGCCGAGCTATACTTCAGCCGTTAAGGAACACCGGAGGAGGTTGGGACCTGCAAAGAGACTCCAACGCTCAAGTTAGTAAGAGTAGAAAATGAATATCAAATGACTCAGAATGAATAGTGTACCTCTTTTATGTCAGGAGTGGAAATATTTATAGAATTGTTGTGGTATGGTTACTCTGATCTTAGTGGGTCTAATTATGTGATAACTGCTCTTTAGTGAGCTTGTTTAGAGAGATTTGCGGAGAGATTCCTGTTCCATCTGGGTTGACACGTAGTTATTTGATTGTATAGGATAGGTTCGTTAGGAGAGCAAAACACGTACTCTCTACGTACTCCTGCACGTGTGTATTTAGTTTTAACCAGATTGATTCTGATTTATAGTTTTAGTTTTACCTGAGCCGAATTATAGCCAACGGACGGATCATAGCCCCAAGCTTGACCTGTGAAAATTTTCAATTAAACAAGTTGAGCTTCCGACCTATAAATCAGAATTGTGATTATGGCAGCCCCCAAGCTCAACTTGTTAGATTGAAAAGAGAGAAAAATGAAAAAAATTGGTAGTAACAGATGAAATAGATAAACAAATAAAAAAAATATGAATAAAAAAGATTAGAAAGTGAGATAGTTATGGCTATTCAATGAGTGGTAGCTCCCAAACTTAGCCAGTTAGTCGATATTTATTCAAAAACAATTAAATGGTAAGAGTTGTTTGATCAATATAATTATGTGGGGATACTTTTCTGCTTGAGAACAATTTTTCATGGATGGCATATAGTATTTGATTGACGCAAACTGAAAAGTTCGTTCGTATTCATTGATCGAATCGATTTTATGATCCGAGAATGTAATGATCAATTGTCTTTGAGAATTTTTCCGACCCACAATAATTTATTGATGAATTTCTTGCCTAAAATAATTAATTATTGAATATTGATTAAATAATAAAGATTATAGTTGTCAGAACCGAACCGGTAATCGAACCGGTCAAGTCACTGGGTCACTGGGTTACTGGTTCAACCGGTGGGTCACTGGTTGAACCGGTTGACTCGGTACTATGCAAATAAAAAATAAAAATAGTCAAAAACCTAAAATTAAATTTTTAAAAATAATATTTTTACTAACATTTTAAGAACAATTAAGTCGAATTCTATAAATAACTAATACAAAAATAGACATATAATTAGTTCATACTACTATATAGTATCTTAATTAAACACAATAAGAATAACAATCTATGAATTATATCTAAAGAATAATTTCAAGGTCTAAATATTTTTATATAATTAAATAATTATATAAATTAATTTTTTTCTCAAAATAAATAATTTTTATTTTATTTTTATATTCATTATTATTTTTTATTTTAAAATTAATTAATTTGTACTTCAATTAAAAATAATTAATTTAAAAAATATTGAGTTAAGTATTTCCATGTATAAATATATATATGTATTAGTTATAAAAAATTGAAATATATATTATAAAAAGCACTAGCAATACTAAAGTAACGGGTTAGTGTGGTGGTTGTCCACTTGGTCTTTAATCCAGAAGACCCAAGTTCGACTCTTACTACCTGTATTGCATCAAAGTATCACTTGTGTGAGTTGTACTTGAGCTTGAGTGTCCGATCTTTATGGTCGGTTGTTAGGGATAATTGAACATAATAGATAGGTTGGTATCTTGTGCGTTGGGAAATTGGAGTATAGTTCAGTTTTGATTTGATTGTGTACTGAATGACTTATAGATCAAGGAAGATTAATAGAAAAAAAAATTGAAAGTAAAAAAGTAAAGATATTTTATTTAATAAAAGAGAGCACATAGCTGTGTTTCGACATATAAACTTAGCTGAAATACACCTTTGAGAAAAAGATATTCACTGTACTTGTTAGAGTATTGCCACAAATTGGAGTATAGTTCAGTTCTGATTGTTTCGACATATAAACTTAGCTGAAATACACCTTTGAGAAAAAGATATTCACTGTACTTGTTAGAGTATTGCCACAAAATGTATGATGAGCTTTGGGTGTCTATCAAAAGCAGCTTTAGCTTCCGAGGTATAGTGTTATCATTACTAGAAATTTTTTTGTTCCTCCTCATTGCCTCGTTACCTCATTACTAAACTTTTGTTCACAGCGCTCGGCCTCGGTGGGAGGAGGAGGATAATTATTTTACTCGTCCGCTATTAATTATAACCTGCAAAATAGGATAAATATTTCGGTAGAAAAAATGATAGTGGGGTTAAGTAAACTTGGCCCCACGGTGGGCGCCATATGTTCCTGTCTAGTAATCTGAGCTGAGGTATAACTCCTTCTTCTCTGTGTATGGAGTTTTCTGTCCTAAGAGTACAGACACCGGAGGAGGAGGTTGGGACCTGCAAAGATACTCCAAGGCTCAAGTTAGTAAGAGTAGAAGATGAATATCAAATGACTCAGAATGAATAGCGTACCTCTTTTATGTCAGGAGTGGAAATATTTATAGAATTGTTGTGGTATGGTTACTCTGATCTTAGTGGGTCTAACTATGTGATAACTGCTCTTTAGTGAGCTTGTTTAGAGAGATTTGCGGAGAGATTCCTGTGCCATTTGGGTTGGCACGTAGTTATTTGATTGTATAGGATAAGTTCGTTAGGAGAGCAAAATACGTACTCTCCACGTACTCCTGCACGTGTGTATTTAGTTTTAACCAGATTGATTCCGATTTATAGTTTTAGTTTTACCTGAGCCGAATTATAGCCAACGGACGGATCATAGCCCCTAAGCTTGACCTGTGAAAATTTTCAATTAAACGGGTTGAGCTTCCGACCTATAAATCGGAATTGTGATTATGGCAGACCCCAAGCTCAACCTGTTAGATTGAAAAGAGAGAAAAATGAAAAAAATTCGTAGTAACAGATGAAATAGATAAACAAATAAAAAAAAAAGATGAATAAAAAAGATTAGAAAGTGAGATAGTTATGGCTATTCAATGAGTGGTAGCTCCCAAACTTAGCCAGTTAGTCGATATTTATTCAAAAACAATTGAATGGTAAGAGTTGTTCGATCAATATAATTATGTTGGGGATACTTTTTTGCTTGAGAACAATTTTTTATGGATGGCATATAGTATTTGATTGACGCGAACTGAAAAGTTCGTTCGTATTCATTGATCGAATCGATTGTATGATACGAGAATTTAATGATCAATTGTCTTTGAGAATTTTTCCGACCCACAATAATTTATTGACGAATTTCTTGCCCAAAATAATTAATTATTGAATATTGATTAAATAATAAAGATTGTAACATAAATAAAATGAGTTGAAAGTAAACATGCATAAATTATTGTAAAATAGAAAAATAAAAGGGATGAGTCCATCACCTATGTATCAAAGTAACTATCATGTAAAAAGTTATTTTTTTCGGATTGATTAATTGATTTTGAAGTTGAATGATTGCATCAAAGTATCAGTTGTGTGAGTTGTACTTGAGCTTGAGTGTCTGATCTTTATGGTCGGTTGTTAGGGATAATTGAACATAATAGATAGGTTGGTATCTTGTGCGTTGGGAAATTGGAGTTGATCCGTCCGTTGGCTATAATTCGGCTCAGGACTATAAATCGGAATCAATCTGGTTAAAACTAAATACACACGTGCAGGAGTACGTGGAGAGTACGTGTTTTGCTCTCCTAACGAACTTATCATATACAATCAAATAACTACGTGCCAACCCAGATGGCACAGGAATCTCTCCGCAAATCTCTCTAAACAAGCTCATTAAAGAGCAGTTATTAGACCCACATCGTATCACAATAATTCTATAAATACGTCCACCTCCAATCTTAGGTACACAACACTATTCATTCTGAGTCATTTGATATTCATCTTATACTCTTACTAACTTGAGCGTTGGAGTCTCTTTGCAGGTCCCAACCTCCTCCGGTGTTCCTTGACGGCTGAAGTATAGCTCGGTATCTGTGCTCTTAGAACAGAAAACTCCATACACACGGAAGGAGTTATATCTCGGCACTAGAAGGAGTTATACCTCGGCTCAGACTACTGGAAAGGAACAGGAGTATAGTTCAGTTTTGATTTAATCGTGTACTAAATGACTTATAGATCAAGGAAGATTAATAGAAAAAAAAATTGAAAGTAAAAAAGTAAAGATATATTATTTAATAAAAGAGAGCACATAGTTGTGTTTCGACATATAAACTTAGCTGAAATACACCTTTGAGAAAAAGATATTCACTGTACTTGTTAGAGTATTGCCACAAAATGTATGTATCTCGTCTGACGAGCTTTGGGTGTCTATCAAAAGCGGCTTTAGCCTCCGAGGTATAGTGTTATCATTACTAGAATTTTTTTTCCTCCTCATTGCCTCATTACCTCATTATTAAACGTTTGTTCACAGCGCTCGGCCTCGGTGAGAGGAGGAGGAGAATTATTTTACTCGTCCGTTATTAATTATAACCTGCAAAATAGGATAAATATTTGGGTAGAAAAAATGATAGTGGGGTTAAGTAAACTTGGCCCACGGTGGGCGCCATATGTTCCTGTCTAGTAATCTGAGCCGAGGTATAACTCCTTCTTCTCTGTGTATAGAGTTTTCTGTTCTAAGAGTAAAGACTTCAAGCTATACTTCAGCCCGTTAAGGAACACCGGAGGAGGTTGGGACCTGCAAAGAGACTCCAACGCTCAAGTTAGTAAGAGTAGAAGATGAATATCAAATGACTCAGAATGAATAGTGTACCTCTTTTATGTCAGGACTGAAAATATTTATAGAATTGTTGTGGTATGGTTACTCTGATCTTAATGAGTCTAATTATGTGATAATTGCTCTTTAGTGAGCTTGTTTAGAGAGATTTGCGAAGAGATTTCTGTGTCATCTGGGTTGGCACGTAGTTATTTGATTGTATAGGATAAGTTCGTTAGGAGAGCAAAACACGTGCTCTCCACGTATTCCTGCACGTGTGTATTTAGTTTTAACCAGATTGATTCCGATTTATAGTTTTAGTTTTACTTGAGCTGAATTATAGCCAACGGACGGATCATAATATATGAAGCAATGAATACAGAATTTAGAACTTCATCTGTTACAACATCAAGGCTTTAAAGTTAGAGACTTAATCTTTCAAGAATCATCTTCTCTCATGGGATCTCCCAGCTTCCGAGGCAAATTTAGTGGATTCTAATGTATTTTTACCCTTAGTATCGGTGTGTTTTTATTTTTGGGATGACTTTTTTTATATAATTAAAATCATCAAGTTCTCAAACAGCATACGAATCCCATGTTCTACATCACAGTATAATCTCTAACCACTTTTTAAAACAAAACTATCCAAATCAAAACAAACAAAAACAACAACATAAGTAACACTAAAATCTATAACAAATCAGCTATATTATAGGATTCCACCTATCTCTTCTACCCCATCTGCTCGGATTTCTCTTTCTTTTTCCCATGTATCACGCCAATATAAAACCTCATTCTTCATCTCATCAAAGTTTAAAATCTTATTTTGAAAAATAATGCTATTTCTTGTTCTTGATATGGTCCATATTGTTACAAAAATAGAGACTCTCATACATTTTTCTCTCTTTGCTATACCCGCCACTGGCCAAGCTTCAAAGCATTGTTTAGTTGTTCCAGACCATATCCAAATTTGTCTCTAAGCTCTAATAATGTAGTCCATAAATTCCACGCTAACCTGCAAGAAAAGAAAAAGTGGTGCATGTTCTCCATTTCTCCCTTGGATCATTCGAATCCTTCTCTACTCTCTTTTTCACTAAGTATCCATCCACTAAACACCTATAATAATTCCTCAAGCCACTGCATCCTTATTTCGTGTCTACCTCTCCTTTCCCCATATTTGGCTCCACTATTTTATTTCGCATATCAGCTCCTCAAGTTTTATATTTTTATCCTATCATGTTATTGTTGTTGTTAGAAGACAACCTCCTATGAAATAATATAAATTACTCGCAAGTAATAAAAATATAGAACCTTTCAAATTTCAACCATCAAGTGTTAGAGAAGAGTCCGTACATCCTCTAGGGGTGAGCTATGTATGGATTCAAGATTTTTGTGCATATAGATCTAAATAATTTTCTCTCCATTTTAACCACATACCAAACTCATCCTAAAGATAGCAATAAGATTAATGGTACCACATATAGAATGAAAGTTATACCAAAAAGTCTTTGATTGTCTCCACAAGTAAAGTTTGAAAAGAAGTGATTGCCTCCTTTCTTCAAATTTTCACCTGCACCCTTTCCATTTCCAGCTCCTCTCTTTCCTTCCTTTTCCAAAGCTCCCGTTCTCTCTCCCTCAATGTATCCTGTAAATATTTTGAATATAATTAACATGTCAAAAAAAAGCTATTCAAAATAAATTGCTGAGTGAACGCTAGAATATGACTAACACAATAAATCAACACAAATAATAGATGAAGAGAATTAGCTACATTATTAAAAAAAAGTCATCTCTAAGATGTATCACAAAAGTTATAGAGAAAGACATTTATACCGGCTGCTCTTCTCTTTTGGCTTTGTTCTCTCATTTTGCAGCATGTTCAGCAGCTTTTAATTCAGATATATACTTATTAAACAAAATCTCCTTATCCTTGTATCTCACATATTTATATCTTAGGTCATCTCTTAAACAACAAATTTTTTTTCTCACTAAAAATGTTGTAATCATCGCTGCACTGCAACAAAACCTAGGGTTCCTATTTCCTAATCCTTAAAACGGGTTAGGATTTCATTTTCAGTTAGGTTCTAGCTTAAACTGCTTCCTTGGAGTTGAACTTGCGATTCCAGTGATTTTGCATCTTTAATAAGCAATTTTACACAAATGAACAACACTCCTCAAAAGGAAGGCCAAAGTGGATGAACATAATGTGCGCATTCAATAGTTCAAAAAGTTTACACTTAATTCATTAAGACCCAATATTCTTATTCTTCAGCTTGATATATTGATTAAAAAGATCAAAAGTAGAAGAAAATTTTTCTAATTTAATAGGAACATATAACCTATCATAGCTTCATCACTATCAATATCCCCATGGTTCTTCTACCATTGCTATCATCACCCTTCATCAATTTCACTATAATGTCTTTTACTGCCACCTTTTCTTAATCATGTAATCTCAATGTTAAAATTTAAAACTATATTATAAGAGCAATGATATTTATCATTATTAAATTAGCAAAGGTAAATTTCAATTATATTAAGGACATAAGGCTCTATATTCTAAATCAATTATGAAAATAAGCATGTACAATATAAGATAAGCCATATGAACAACTAATCTGAATCACCATAATCATTAATTTGAGTATAGAACCATGCAAATAAGAGTAGATTTATTACTGTTATCATGCAAATTTAAATATTCATCAAACAGGGTAGAAATACCAAAGTGTGTAAAAGTGAAAAAGTTTAGAAACAAACATGAGCATATTATCATAATAGGAAGGTATAAGTGAAAAATGTAGAGTGTATATTCTTTTGCTATATAAAATGATTCTCACACTAAATTAAATGAAGCAAGAGATGACGACATCAACAACAACATAAGCATAAAAGAACAAAACTTGCATTACACGTTTTACATAAAGTGTAGTCTTTTTTCTTTTTATCTTTTTAGTTCATGTCATAGTTGTAGATTTGGTCACTATTTAAAACATGGTATTTTGAACTTTGACCTGAATCTATGGTTTTGAATGTATAGAAGAAAGAAATTACTGATTTGACATCTATCTATTGACAGTTGATCTTTATGTATCTTATCTAAATCTAACTTCATTTTCTTAGACTTGTTTATTAAGGTTGCCTATAACTTAGTAACTATTGATAACTATTTTTGGTATAGAGAAGAGTGAAAAAGAAAGTGAAAGAGAAAGTGGAGTAAGCCACAAGTAAAATAAGTGCATCACCTACTTCTCTTGACTCATATGCACTCATCTAACTTACTCTCCTTGACTAAAACTTCTTGATATTTTCTCACACCAATGACGTAAACAGCAATAAAATTCAGTAAACAATGTACCTAACCAATGACATCAAGTTAACGATTTCCAAGTTTAACTTCTATTAGAATCAATGTCGCATCTATAAGAAATAACTAACTATGCCAGCTTTAGGCAGAGTAACAATGATGCACAATATCCAACACATGTTAAGCATAAGATGGTGATGGAAAGCTTACAAAATTAAAGCAACATTAATAATTGGGTGAGGCAGAAAAGATTGACCCATTAGAAGATGACATTAATTCCCACTAATCTACAAATATACTCAGCTGCTAACCTGTCAAAGTCATCTTCTAAAGCCATATTGCATAAAAAAATGACATTGATTAGAAATGGAATATATCAGCAATACATAAATAGATATCTGACTAAAATATATTTACACTCACCTACTTTAGAATAGTCCCACCAAACGGGGATGGTTTTGTAAATCAAACAACATAGGATTTTTTAAATCATACTGATACATATATATCTTTTTTTTTCCTTTTTTCTTGTAATATTTTAAGTTCTTGATAAAGTATATTAATTATATTAATTTCAATAACAAACAATGCCCAAATATATAAACTTCTTCAGCTATAAAAATTCAAAGGTAAACTTCTTCTACTTACAATGGTTTAATAAAAACTCTCAGTAGCTAGAAACTTTGCCATGACTTCCATTTTTCCTATCCAAAAGGAATGAAAAAACACATAAACATGCCACAAATCTGAACTAACTCGAAGAAAAAATAACATAAAAGAGACTGTTGCAATAAATAAATTTCTATTTTACAACCCTCTAAAACTACAAAGATATTTTATACTATTTTCATGGGCTAGCATCAATGTCCACACTCCAACTTTAATAAAATTTACCACTACTTTCTTAAAATTCACCTGCAATAAATTTTATTGATTTAGGACATACAACTAATCTAGTTAAGTGAACCTAAGAGCACAAAAGTCCCTTGGAAGTGCACATTATGAAGATTAAAAGTTTCCACCACAGAAATAATGATATAGTGAAGAAGAAACATAAAAGCATAAAAGGAAAAAGAGCACCACATATTTAATTCTTAACTCAGTATCTAACCGAAACTAACTAAAAAAAAGATCGAATTCTATCAAACTCAGGCAACCTAAAACGCTTTGCCTTGTAAATTGTAATTGTACTTTTTGTATCATATTCCCTTTTTCAGCTAGTAAAATTATGCAAGCAACATATTTTTCCGCAAAAAACACATCGAAAACGATGAATTAGCAAAAATATCATACCTTTTAACAATAAGTTGAAACTCTTAATTCTGGCCCAGTTATTGAAACCCATCACAAGTATCACCAACACTTTTAACAAATATTAATCATTGGAAAATCTAATCACTGAAGTTAACCTTTGCCATAGTTGGGTCCATCAGAGGGGCACAATGAAATAAATAAATAAAATATCATTACTCGCAGTCCACTTTTCTTTTTCCTTTTCTTTGTTTCACAAAATAGAGGGTTAAAAGCCCAAGGAAGAAATAAGGAGACAAATAGGAAAAGAAGTGAGAAAAAGAAAGAGAACTCAGGGAAGCCATGGTCACTGATTCTTCTCCCCTTCAACAATAGTATACATCCATCTTTTTTTTTTCTTGTTCTTCTTTCGATTTCATAATTTTTTTCTTAATTTCAAACTTTTATTTAAACCTTTTTGGTTTTAGGTCATTCATCCTTGATGATTCCTTTTCAAGGTGAATCGACAACACCTTATTCTCCTCCGGCGATGCTGCTCACCGCGACAGCTCTTCCACGTCGTGCGTCTTCGATCCCCACCAGTGCATCACTACCAATTTGCCGCAGTCACCGATGCCACTCTGTCTCGTTCTCGGCAGAGAGTTGATGGCTTCATCCGGGACCTCCATCGATGAAATTTAAGATGACTTCAACATGGACAATGCTAGGTTTACTTTCCTTTGGGGTACGAACTTTTATTTTCTGAAATTTTTGGTCGTTTATTTTTAATTTCTTAAAATTTTATCAAATCTTTGATTCTAAATTATTATAAGGACATGCATAATTTTCTTTAATCACTATTTTTTTCAGGTTTGTTATTCTATTTTATTCTTAATCTATTGTTCTTCTTCACTCTAATTTGCTTTTGTATAGTTGATAATAATTTGTTCTAATAAAAGTTATGTGATCATTTTTTTTGGATTATATTTATGAAAATTTGTTATCTAAAAACAAGTGATCATATTTTGATGTTAAAAGATAAAAATTTTTTTGGCTAGAAAAATTGGCATATTGTCATTCTGGATATGCATAAATGTGTATGTATAAAAAATATTGATTTTTCACCCTATTTTTTAACTATTTTTCATTTTCAGCATATGTTTCTTTCTCTAAGATGAAGATAAACTCTTTAAAATGTGTGAATTAATGTCTCTGATTTCTGCTAGTAAACATAATATTTTATGATGTTGAAGGGTCCTTTTCTTATGTTAGAAAGATTGGTTTTTAGTGGAAATGAAACAGTTCAGCATATTTTTATTTGTCTTTTCCTTTCCTTTGATCATCCGACTAAGTATCTTTATAGCAAGAATTCACCAGGTACTTACAACCTTTTTTTTTTGATTGACCAAAGGTAAGGAAGGAAACTCTTAAGTCCCAGAATCTATAGTGGTAACCGGCACATGGCTCCTCCCAAGAGAGATTTTTAAGATTGGAGCTTTTGAGATTGACTATAGTAAGATTTACTTAGAATTCAACCCAGTCCTGCTGAGCTAGCTCCTATTAGGTGGTACTTGTGATCTACAATAAACTTTAGAATTAAGATATTTAATCTTAATTTTCATTTCATTTTGTGTGAGAATAGAACGAAAATTCTTAAAGTAATTTTTGTGTGTGCCTTTGAAGCCTTGATCTAATTAACAAAAATATATTTTTTTCTATTTATTTGTTTTAGTAAATGAAATTCAAACAAACTAATTATATTTACTTTGACCTAATTGAATTGGTTGATTTAAAATAGGAAGGTTTGGTTTGTTGCTTAACTTAAGATGCATGCAGTTACACGTGTTGTGTTCGTTTAAAAAATTCACTGGTTTTATCATTTAAAATAAAGGACTAACCATTACTTGTCATGTTTAGTTGTTTACTATTGTTTTATTACAGAATAATGATGACATATTGCAGCACTTGCATTCTATCTGAATTATATGTTTTACCAACTTCATAGGTTAGCTTTATTAGGTTTCGTTAGTATAGCTTTATTAGCTTCATTATGTCATTGATATTCTCTTTTGTGTTTACAAGATTGTGAGTCATAGATCACTACATAGGTTTTGTTTCATAGGTTTGTCAACTATGCTATAGGAGGTTAGAACAAGTGAGGTAGTTAGTTTTTTTCTATAGATACATGTTAGAGTAGTTGAAGTAGTTAGGTAACCTTGAAAATTGTGCATCTAATATTATTGGTTAAGTACATTGTTTATTAAAATTTATTATTATCATATTCTTAGGTTCTATATTATAGGGTGTCATGATATCTCATAGGATTTGAGGGTAGTTGAGGTAGTTAGTACTTTTTATAGATGTGCAGTTATATTTCTCACATTAGCCTATGTTTGTTTTGGTTATAATCTTTCTCCTTTATCAGATTGAAAAAAGTTTGCATGTGAGTCACAGGGAGTAGGTGATGTACATCTTTTAACTTGTGGTTCACTCTTCTTTCTCATTCTCGTTCAAATATCTTTTTTTCTGTTTTTTTAATGATTTGCATTTTTGAATTCTAGTTTTTCTTTTATTTTTATGTTGAGCTTTTTCATAGGTGTTTAGAATTTGCGCTAGAACTTTTATCTCAATTCATGTCTTTTATTTCTTATTTTTGTGGCATTCAAAAAATTGACTATCAATGACAAAAGCTTCAAAGTTGTGTAATATTAGATACTAGATTCTTTTTTGTTTTTACTTGGTTGTGCTGAATTTGTTTAAAATTTCTTTTGATTAAATTGGTATTAGTTATTAAACCATCCTTCGAAAGCCATGGTTCAAGAATGATTGAATATAGTTTGAGGTTTTCTAAGTTATTCTTTCTTGCTCACCCTGGTGCTTGGCTACTTGAATTTTCAATGTATTAGCTGAAGAAAGGTTTTGCTAACTAATACTAACAATTAACATACAGTTGAAGAAAGAATAGCATAACTTAATTTTTTTTCTCTTTAATAAAGTCATTTAATCTTGTGTATATTTGATACTTTTAATGTAAAATCCGGTTAATTAATGAATAATTAACCCATAAATTAAAATCTATTCTAAAAAATTAGAAAATAAAATTTTATAGTTTAATTGTGATAAAAAATTAAAAGAAAAATTTTGACACTAATTTTTAAAGAATTTTGCCTAAAATTGGGCCGAACCGGACAAATCGAGTCTGTATTAGGCCCAAGGCGCAAACCAATCACCCTTTAATGAAGGCAACAGCCTTTTTTGTTCCCAAAAGAAACACAAACACGCTGAAAGGAAAAGGGAGAGCTTGAAACCCTTGCCCAAATTCAATTCAAATTTCATTTGATCGTAATTTTTGATCCGGAGCTCCGATCGCCGTACCATTTGCGGCCACGCGACCACGGCGTCGAGTTCTACAACGCCCATGACATTTTTTAAGAGGTAAGCCACGTTTTCTGACTTGTTTTCTGATGAGCGGATAATTTATATGCTTTTTGGCATTGTTTTTAGTATGTTTTTAGTAGAATCTAGTTACTTTTAGGGATGTTTTCATTAGTTTTTATGTTAAATTCATATTTCTGGACTTTACTATGAGTTTGTGTGTTTTTCTGTGATTTCAGGTATTTTCTGGCTGAAATTGAGGGACTTGAGCAAAAATCAGATTCAGAGGCTGAAGAAGGACTGCTGATGCTGTTGGATTCTGACCTCCCTGCACTCAAAGTGGATTTTCTGGAGATACAGAACTTAAAATGGTGCGCTTCCAAATGCGTTGGAAAGTAGACATCCAAGGCTTTCCAGCAATATATAAGTCCATACTTTACCTAAGTTTAGACGATGCAAACTGGCGTTCAACGCCAGCTCTCTGCCCAATTCTGGCGTCCAGCGCCAGAAACAAGTTGCAAAGTGGAGTTCAACGCCCAAAATGGCACAAAAGCTGGCGTTCAACTCCAAGAATGAACTCTCCACGTGTAGACTTCAAGCTCAGCCCAAGCACACACCAAGTGGGCCCCGGAAGTGGATTTATGCATCAATTACTTACTTCTGTAAACCCTAGTAACTAGTTTAGTATAAATAGGACTTTTTACTATTGTATTAGATATCTTTGGATTATATTTTGATCTTTTGATCATTTTTAGATCTCTAGACCTCCATGGGAGGCTGGCCACTCGGCCATGCTTACCCTATATTTATTTATGTATTTTCAACGGTAGAGTTTCTACACTCCTTAGATTAAGGTGTGGAGCTCTGCTGTTCCTCAAAGATTAATGCAAAGTACTACTGTTTTTCTATTCAATTCAACTTATTCCGCTTCTAAGATATTCATTCGCACTTCAACCTGAATGTGATGAACGTGACAATCATCATCATTCCCCATGAACGCGTGCCTGACAACCACTTCCGTTCTACCTTCGATTGAATGATTATCTCTTGGATCTCTTAATCAGAATCTTCGTGGTGTAAGCTAGATTGATGGCGGCATTCATGAGAATCTGGAAAGTCTAAACCTTGTCTGTGGTATTCTGAGTAGGATTCTGGGATTGAATGACTGTGACGAGCTTCAAACTCGCGAGTGCTGGGCGTAGTGATAGACACAAAAGGAGGGTGAATCCTATTCCAACATGATCGAGAACCTCAGATGATTAGCCGTGCTGTGACAGAGCATTTGGACCATTTTCACAAGAGGATAGGATGTAGCCATTGACAACGGTGATGCCCTTGCATATAGCCAGCCATGGAAAGGAGTAAGACTGATTGGATGAAGGTAGCAGGAAAGCAGAAGTTCAGAGGAACGAAAGCATCTCTATGCGCTTATGCCTATGAAGAAGGGAGTTCTTGAAATTGATACTCTGAATGCCATATTGGCTCAGAACAAAATACTGACTCAGCAAGTCAATATGATTTCTCAGAATCTGAATGGAATGCAAGCTGCATCCAACAGTACTCAAGAGGCATCTTCTGAAGAAGAAGCTTGTGATCTTGAGAACCCTGCAATAGCAGAGGTGAATTACTTAGGTGAACCTTATGGAAACACCTATAATCCATCATGGAGAAATCATCCAAATCTCTCATGGAAGGATCAACAAAAGCCTCAACAAGGCTTTAATAATGGTGGAAGATACAGGTTTAGCAATAATAAACCTTTTCCATCATCCACTCAGCAACAGACAGAGAACTCTGGACAAAATACCTCTAATTTAGCAAACTTAGTCTCTGATCTGTCCAAGGCCACTGTAAGTTTTATGAATGAAACAAGGTCTTCCATTAGAAATTTGGAAGCACAAGTGGGCCAGCTGAGTAAAAGGATCACTGAAATCCCTCCTAGTACTCTCCCAAGCAATACAGAAGAAAATCCAAAAAGAGAGTGCAAGGCCAATGA
>NC_029788.2:102561815-102581157 GCF_000816755.2 Arachis ipaensis
GAATTGATCCTTCAATTAAATGAGGACAACCTTGTGTTTACAACTCAAGGATCTCTCTCTGCATCCATGGAGAGGAAGCATAAAAAGCTTCTCTCAAAGCAGAGTCAAACAAAGCCCCCACAGTCAAACTCTAAGTTTGGTGTTGGGAGGCCACAACCAGACTCTAAGTTTGGTGTCAAACCCCCATATCCAAACTCTAAATTTGGTGTTGGGAGGTCTCAACAAAGCTCTGCACATCTGTGAGGCTCCATGAGAGCCCACTGTCAAGCTATTGACATTAAAAAAGCGCTTGTTGGGAGGCAACCCAATGTTTATTTATCTAATTTTCATTGTTTTTCATGTTTTATTAGGTTCATGATCATGTGGAGTCACAAAATAAATATAAAAATTAAAAACGGAATCAAAAACAGCAGAAGAAAAATCACACCCTGGAGAAGAGCTGACGCTGAATGCCCAGAACAAGCATGGTTCTGGCGTTCAACGCCAGAAATGGGCAACAAATGGGCGTTCAACGCCCAGAACAAGCACCAATCTGGCGCTGAACGCCCAGAGTTGTGTGCAAGAGCATTTTGCATGCCCAATTTGGTGCAAGGTTGTAAATCCTTGAACACCTCAGGATTTGTGGACCCCACAGGATCACCTCAGGATCTGTGGACCCCACAGGATCCCCACCTACCTCCACTTACTTCTTCACCAATCACCTCAATCTCTCTTCCCTATCACCACTTCACCACTCACATCCATCCACTCTTCCCCATAAACCTACCTCATAAACTCCACTTACCTTCAAAATTCAAAATCAATTTCCCACCCAAACCCACCCTATATGGCCGAAACCTAACCCCCTCCCTTCCCTATATATAACCTTCCATTCTTCCTCATTTTCACACAACACAACCCTCTTTTCTCTTCTTGGCCGAAACACACCTCCCCCCTCCTCTCCATATTTTCTTCTTCTTCTTCGTCTATTCTTTCTTCTCTTGCTCGAGGGCGAGCAAAATTCTAAGTTTGGTGTGGTAAAAGCATAAGCTTTTTGTTTTTCCATTACCATTGATGGCACCTAAGACCGGAGAATCCTCTAGAAAAGGGAAAGGGAAGACAAAAGCTTCCACCTCCGAGTCATGGGAGATGGAAAGGTTCATCTCCAAAGCTCATCAAGACCACTTCTATGATGTTGTGGCCAAGAAGAAGGTGATCCCCGATGTCCCTTTCAAAATCAAGAGAAATGAGTATCCGGAGATCCGACATGAAATCCAAAGAAGAGGTTGGGAAGTTCTAACAAACCCCATCCAACAAGTCGGCATCCTAATAGTTCAAGAGTTCTATGCCAATGCATGGATCACTAGGAACCATGATCAAAGTAAGAACCCAAATCCAAAGAATTATGTTACAATGGTTCAGGGGAATACTTAGATTTTAGCCCGGAGAATGTGAGGTTGGCGTTTAACTTGCCTATGATGCAAGGAGATGAGCGCCCCTACACTAGAAGGGTCAACTTTAATCAAAGGTTGGACCAAGTTCTCATGGACATATGTGTGGAAGGAGCTCAATGGAAGATTGACTTCAAAGGCAATCCGGTTCAACTAAGAAGACTGGACCTCAAGCCTATGGCTAGAGGATG
Source organism: Arachis ipaensis (assembly GCF_000816755.2). Lineage (NCBI taxonomy): Eukaryota > Viridiplantae > Streptophyta > Magnoliopsida > Fabales > Fabaceae > Arachis > Arachis ipaensis. The sequence continues at coordinate 102,563,437 of NC_029788.2, forward strand.
GTTGGAGTTCATCCAACGCTCCATCATCCCCACTAGCAACCGATCTGAAGTTACTGTGGATCGGGCCATCATGATCCATAGCATCATGATTGGAGAGGAAGTAGAAGTTCATGAAGTCATCTCCCTTGAACTCTACAAAATAGCCGAAAAGCCCTCCCCTGGGGCAAGGCTAGCTTTTCCTCATCTTATTTGCCATCTATGTTACTCAGCTGGAGAATTCATAGAAGGAGACATTCACATTGAGGAAGAGAAGCCCATCGCTAAGAAAAAGATGGAGCAAGCAAGAGAGCCCATTCATGGAGCTCAAGAGGCGCAGGAAGCTCATCACCATGAGATCCCGGAGATGCCTCAAATGCATTTTCTCCCACAAAACTATTGGGAGCAAATCAACACCTCCCTAGGAGAATTAAGTTCCAACATGGGACAACTAAGGGTGGAACATCAAGAGCACTCCATCATCCTTCATGAAATAAGAGAAGATCAAAAAGCAATGAGGGAGGAGCAACAAAGACAAGGAAGAGACATAGAAGAGCTCAAGGACATCATTGGTTCCTCAAGAAGGAAACGTCACCATCACTAAGGTGGACTCATTCCTTGTTCTTACATTCTCTGTTTTTCGTTTTCTCTATGTTAAGTGCTTATCTATGTTTGTGTCTTCATTACATGATCATTAGTAGTAGTAACTTTGTCTTAAAGTTATAAATGTCCTATGAATCCATCACCTCTCTTAAATAAAAAATGTTTTAAATCAAAAGAACAAGAAGTACATGAGTTTCGAATTTATCCTTGAACTTAGTTTAATTATATTGATGTGGTGACAATGCTTCTTGTTTTCTGAATGTATGCTTGAACAGTGCATATGTCTTTTGAAGTTGTTGTTCATGAATGTTAAATATGTTGGCTCTTGAAAGAATGATGACAAGGAGACATGTTATTTGATAATCTGAAAAATCATAAAAATGATTCTTAAAGCAAGAAAAAGCAGCAAAGAACAAAGCTTGCAGAAAAAAAAAATAAATAGAAAAAGAAAAAAAAAAGGGGATGTAGCCATTGACAACGGTGATGCCCTTGCATAAAGCCAGCCATGGAAAGGAGTAGGATTGATTGGATGAAGACAGCGGGAAAGCAGAGATTCAGAGGAACGAAAGCATCTCTACACGCTTATCTGAAATTCTCACTAATGAATTACATAAGTGTTTCTATCCTTATTTTCTGTTTAATTAGTATTATTTTCGAAAACTCCATAATCAATTATTATCCGCCTGACTGATATTTACAAGGTGACCATAGCTTGCTTCATACCAACAATCTCCATGGGATCGACCCTTACTCAAGTAAGGTTTATTACTTGGACGACCCAGTGCACTTGCTGGTTAGTTGTATCAAAGTTGTGACAAATTATGAATTGAGATTAGAGCACCAAGTTTTTGGAGCCATTACCAGAGATCACAATTTCGTGCACCATTTTCCCAGCCCTTGATTTCAAAAATCTTGAGTAAAAGTGTTGAGATTTTGAACTCTTTGATGTTATAGGATCCAATTAACTTGAGAAAAACTCTTAATATTGCCTCTTTGATCCTTGGGTATGGTAAGAATTCTCAACCCTAGTGGAATTCTTGATTTGTGTTTGGGTGTTGAGTTTGTATATGTGGGTGTCTATTATGTATGTTAGGTAATATGTATGTATGTGGTTTGGAAGCTTGAAAGTAGACTTCTAGTGCTGGAAAATCTGTTTGGGAGGTGTTGAGCCTTGGAAGCTTGAGCAAAAAGTTGAATTGGAGGTGTTTTGGGTTTGCGCGGGGAATCAGCCAAGGTATGGTTTCGGTTTCTCGTATCTAAAATATAATGTATTGTGAAAATTTAGGCTAGTAACCTGAAGTTTCTGCGTACGCGAACCCCATTATACGCGGCCATTGATTTCTGTTTAGCAAGCGTGCGTACATGGGAAGGGTGTTGCGTACGCGACATGAGCCAAAGTGCGCGCTTACGCGTACGCGTGGCTCACGCGTATGCGTGACCCCTGCTTTCAGCAAAAATGAGTTTTGTGTTTTAAAACCTAATTCCAAACCTCTAAGCCTTTATTTTCATTCTTTTAGCCCCAAATCCTAATAATATGCCTAGTAATGAGAAGAAGCTAGGAAAGGTGGTAACTTGTGGATGAAGTAAGGGGAGAATTAATGATGAATCATGTTAATGATGATTGTATGAGTTGTTGAGGATGATGGTGGAAGTGTTGTGTATGCCATGAGCTGAATAGCTGTATTTGATAATGAATTTTGGCTGGTTATGGATTATGTTATGAGCCGTATGGCTGTGATAAATATTAATTTATGGCTGAGTATGTATATGTTTATGATTGTTGATTGACAATGTGATTTGATACACTTCCAACTATCTGAGATACGAGTTTCTCTGGGTGAAAGCAGTGGCTAGCCACCACGTGCTCTAGGTTGAGACTCGATACTCTGCTGACCCTATGTCGTAAGTGTGGTCGGACACTATAAAAGTTCCGGATAAGTTCGCCCTCGTGAATAAACACTAGTGTGGGTGTTACATGATTATGATTATGATTGAGAATTACTCGAGTTGGGGATGCACGACAGAGGGACAGTCCAATGGTTAGCTACCAGGACTTGTCGGGTTGGCTTTATAACTGACAGATGAGACTCATCAGCCACTAGGATAGGCATGCATCATATGCATCTATTTGTTTGTTTCATTGTTTTATTTGGAATGCGAAATGCCTAATTGACTTATAATTACTTGCTATTTGTTTATCTGCCATATATGTTTTCTACCTGTGATTTTCTTGTCTGTAATAAATGTATTTGTAACAGCTGGTTCCGGTGGCAGTTGGGAGGTTTGGAGGAGTTAGATTGGGGAGTATTAGAAATTTAGAATAGTATGAAGATCGTTAGCTAGTTGCCTATTTTATTTTATGGTTTAGTTATGTTTATAAGCTTTAATTATATGTCAGAAGTTCTAGGATTGCCTTAGGCATTCCCAGGACATTACATGTTAGATATGTGGGCATTGTTACTATGCTGAAAACCTCTGGTTCTCACCCATGCGGATTTTGTAGTTTTCAGATACAGGACGTGAAGCTCCTTGCTGAGGCATGCTGGAAGCTTCTGATTTAGCGAAGATCCCTATCTCTCGAGGTTTTATTTTGGTTGTATGTATTTATATAGATACTTATTATCTCTACTGTTTATATATATACTGTATTAACTACTCTTAGAGGTTATTTTGGAGAAACAGGTTCTGTAACTCTGTATTTTGGGTTTCTTTTGGGTTCTCATATATATATATATGCTAGTGTTGCACTTTTCAATTTAATGATTTTGTTTTACTCTTTTCTTTAAAGGCTCCTAGTTAAAAATCTTTTTCACTATTATTATATATATAATTTTACTTTTAGAGGTCGTAATACTTTACCATTTCTGTCTTATGACTTAAGCATAAGGCTCTGTCTAGTAGAGTGTTACATTATGGTATCAGAGCAGTTCGTTCCTGTAGAGCTTGAGGACGAGCTGGCTATGCTTCTGTGCATTCTCTGTGTCTGTGTGTCTATGTGCTATTAGGATATCTAACTGATATAACTGGCATAAACGATCATGAGCATGCATTTGGGACTTTGATGCATTAGACTTCCGATATTGAGACTGATCAACTTGATATCGATTGTTTGGTGTGTATAGGAACCAGATGGTGCCTCGTGGACGCGGTCGAGGCTGTGGGAGAGGTCGTACTAGTACTCAGGAATTGAAAACTAACACGAATAACCTAGTAAACTTTATGACGACGTTGGAGAATATGGATGCTGCTATGCAGGCCACTGCTGAGGCATTTGGGAATCAGATGAATAATAATAATAATGGGGGAAATGGCGGAAACGGGCCAATGATGCTCTCAGCATTCCTGAAAGTCAACCCGCCAGGTTTTAGAGGAACCACCGATCCGACTGAAGCAGATACCTGGTTTCAGGCCATGGAAAGAGCACTGCAAGCACAATTGGTTCCTGAAGAGCAGTGTATCGAGTTTGTTACCTATCAGCTCACTGGGGAAGCATTGCATTGGTGGCAGGGTACACGACACCTCCTGCAGTAGGGTGATGACCCTATCCCCTGCGATGCTTTCCAGGTGGAATTTTACAAGAAGTACTTTACGAATTCTGTAAGGACGGCAAAGGAACTTGAGTTACTACAGCTGAAGTAGGGTGCTATGTCCGTGTCTGAATATATAAACAAGTTTGAGGAACTATGTAGAATTTCGCGCATATGTCAGGGAGCTCCGGGAGACTTCGAGGAATAGAAGTGCATTAAGTTTGAAGGAGGACTCCAGAGTGATATCTTAAGCTCAGTGGGACCAATAGAGATCAGGACTTTCTTAGAGTTGGTGAATACGAGCAAAGTTGCTGAAGACTATGTGAAAAAGGTGGCTGCAGAGAATGGGAGTCATAGGGGGCCTTTTCAGCATAACCGAGGGAGAAGTTTTGCTCCTAGGGGTCAGACTTAGGGCCAGGCTAGTTTTAGAAGGCCTAAAAATAACAGTTACCCGAGGAGAAGATTTGGTAAGCAGTCTGTGAATGAGCGAGCATGTGCTAGATGCGGAAGTCACCATCCGGGAGTCCTATGTAAAGCTAGAAGGGGCTTGTGCTACTCTTATGGTAAGGCAGGGAATAAAGCCTCAAACTGTCTGGAGAAGCAGAGGTAAGGTACTAGGAGAGCACAGCAGCTTGGTCGGGTGTTCACTACCTCAGTTGTAGGTGCCGATGGGTCTGGTACGCTTATCTGAGATAAATGTGAAATAGCCGGTAAAACTTTGAATGCTTTATTTGATTCTAGAGCTACTCATTCATTCATTGCATTTGAGAGGGCTAGTGAATTAGAGCTAAAGATAGTTGTGTTAGATTATGATCTGAATGTGTATAATGCTACTTCGAAAGCTGTTGTGACTAAGTTAGGCTGTTCACAAGTGTCATTCCGAGTTAAACAGCGATATTTCATCCATGGTCTGATTTTCTTAACAATGACTGGTCTAGATCTCATTCTAGGACTGGATTGGTTATTTAAGAATCATGTTTTGCTTGACTGTTCTGAGAAGTCGTTGTACTTTATGTCAGAAGGATCGAAAGGGCCGGTAGTAGTGAATAGCTATTATTTGAACTCCATGACAGTAAGCTATTCTGAATATGAATGTCAGGGTGTTATGCTGTTAACTACGGGTGTTTTCGGGGAGGAACAAAGTTTAGAGCAGATTCTGATTGTTTGTGAATTTTCTGAAGTGTTTCCAAACGACATTGATGAATTCCCTCCTTCCTGAGAGGTTGAGTTTGCGATTGAATTGGTGCTTGGGACAGGGCCAATCTTTATTGCCCCTTATAGGATGTCACCTTTAGAAATGGCCGAGCTCAAGGCTCAGCTGGAAGACTTAATGGGTAAACGCTTCATCTGACCTAGTGTTTCTCCGTGGGACTCACCGGTGTTACTGGCGAAGAAGAAAGACAGGAGTATGCATCTCTGTGTAGATTGCAGGAAACTAAATAAGGTCACAATAAAGAATAAGTACCCACTGCCGAGGATTGACGATCTCATGGATCAGTTATAAGGAGTCGTAGTTTTCTCTAAGATTGATCTATGATCCGGTTATCACCAGATAAGGGTAAGAGATGAAGACATCCCTAAGACCACTTTCAGGACTCGTTATGGTCATTACGAGTACACTGTAATATCTTTTGGGTTGACGAACGCTCCTGCAGTGTTTATGGACTATATGAACAGAATTTTTTGCCCATTTTTTGATAGATTCTCAAGGAAAGGAAACTCTACGCAAAACTGTCTAAATGTGAGTTCTGGAAGAACGAGGTGAAGTTTCTTGGCCATGTAGTGAGTAAACAGGGGATAGCGGTAGATCCTTCTAAGGTGGAAGCAGTGATGGAATGGGGGGGGAGGGGACCGACCTCAGTAACTGAGATAACGAGTTTTCTAGGATTATCTGGCTATTATCGGAGATTCATCAAAGGCTTTTCTCAAATAGGTTTGCCATTGACGAAGTTTACCCGCAAAGATGCACCATTTGTCTGGACTTCTAAGTGTGAGAAGAGTTTTCAGGCGTTGAAGCAAAAATTGACCACTGCACCTGTATTAGTGTTACCTGAGCCGAATGAACCATTTGAGGTGTACTGTGATGCCTCAGTAAATGGTCTAGGATGCATGCTGATGTAGCATTGGAATGTGGTGGCGTATGCCTCACGACAGTTGAGACATCATGAAGTTAATTACCCGCGCACAACCTGAAACTTGCTGCAGTTGTGTTTGTACTGAAGGTGTGGAGGCATTACCTCTATGGGGTTAAGTTCCAAGTTTTCTCTGATCACAAGAGCTTGAAATATCTCTTTGATCAGAAAGAACTGAATATGCGGCAGAGGATGTGGATGGAGTTACTGAAGGATTACGACTTTGAACTGAATTACCATCCGACAAAAGCAATTGATGTGGCGGATGCCTTAAGTAGGAAATCATTGTGTGCTGCCTGGATGATGCTTCGAGAAGAGGAATTACTTAAAGCATTTGAGAGCCTAAAGATAGGTGCTCAAGAAGTGTCTGGAACTCTGTGCTTGAGTCAATTGCAAATTTCGAGTGACTTTAAGTCCAGGATTGAAGAAGCTCAGCAGGACGAGAAGGAATTGCAGAAGGTATGGCCGGCAATTGAACAAGGGAAGCGATGGAGAGTATCATGAGCCGATGACAGGTTATGGAGGTTCAAGGGTAGAATTTGTGTACCGGATGTTAGGACCTTACGGCAAGATATTTTGAGGGAGGCGCATAAAAGCGAATTCTCTATTCATCCGGGAAGCACTAAGATGTATCAAGACCTAAAAGCAATGTTCTGGTGGCCGGGAATGAAGAACGACGTAGCATTACATGTTTCAAAGTGTTTAACTTGTCAGAAAGTGAAGATTGAACACCAGAGACCTTCTGGGACTTTGCAACCATTAGAGATTCCACAATGGAAATGGGAAAGCACTACGATGGACTTTGTATCGGGATTGCCAAGAACTAGAGCTAGTTTTGATGCTATTTGGGTAATTGTGGATCGACTGACAAAGTCGGCTGACTTTTTACCCATTCGGATGAACTATACCCTTGAGGATCTAGCAAGTTTATACATAAAGTTGTGAGACTTCACGGTGTGCCTACCACTATAATTTTTGACAGAGATTCCTGTTTCATTTCAAGGTTATGGGGTGCAATTCAGAGAGCTTTTGGAACCCGATTAAGCTTGAGTACGACTTACCATCCTCAAACAGATGCCCAATCTGAGAGGATGATCCAAACCCTAAAAGATATGTTGAGGGCTTATGTTTTGGACCAGCTGGCGAGTTGGGATCTTAACACCCTAATTAGCCTAAGCTTTATCTCGCGTCGTAAAGCCAAGGTTAATCAGAGATTACGACAGTTCTAAGCTCATACATAATATATATAGAAGGAATAATATAATCTAAAAGCCCGATTAAAGAAGTAGCTCAAATTCCGAACTCAATAGTTCCTCAATTCTCGTCTCATACATCAACCATACATCACATAACATCAAGCCACCCTCGGCATGCCAGAAACCTAGACCTCCATTTTCTAAGTTATCTAATTAATGTCATTTAACTCCCCTAAAATCTTTCCTAATGTTTTAAAAGTATAAAACTAGGCCCAAGGGTCCTAAAATGGTGTTAGAGAAGCTTACAACCTTGTTGGGAAGGTAGAATAGTTGAAAATAAAGTAAAATTTGAGAAACAAGGCGTGTGCGGCCGCACAAGGGTGTGCGCGCACACGCTCTGGTGAGTTTTAAAATGTGTGCGCACGCACATGGGTGTGCGTACGCACAGGTGTCAAATTTTCCAAGATCTGTTCACTCGCACAACCTGTGCCAGCGCCCCCAACAGACTGGCCTTCCCAACGTGTGCGTCCGCACAGACTTGTGCATCGGCACATGTTGAAATTCTTCCTTAGATATGTGAGCGCACAAGCTGTGCTAGCGCTGCAAACAGAATGCATTTTTCTGCCTGTGCATGCGCACAGATCAAAATTTTCGCAGGTTGTGCATCCGCACAAGGGTGTGCGCTCGCACATATCAGAAATCATGAAATTCTGCAACTTAGCAGAATTTCAGATTTTTAACACAAATTTTGAATGATCATAACTTCCTCTACAAAATTCCAATTTTCACAAACTTTATATCGATTTAAAGGGGTTTTCAAAGATCTTTAATTCTAAACAAATTTCAATCAATTTCGAAAACCGAGGCAAAAGTTATGATCGAACAAAGTTCACCAAAAACCTAATTTTACCAAACTTCACAATTACCACCATTTCTTACCATACACGTTCCAACCTATACCAAACCTTTCAAAACTTCTTTTCTCATCAAAATCCAACACATTAAGCAATTTCCGACCAACACATTCACAATTTCTTATTTCATCAATATCAATCTTTCTCATCAACTCATTCCTACTCCATATTAATGACTAAGATACATATTCATACAAGTTCATCATACATCATATTCCAACCCCATTATCTCAATCAATATTTACAACATCAACAACTCAAACAATTATCAACAACATATAAATTCCAAACCTATCCTATGGGTCACTAGCCTAAGTGTCCGTGCGTATTATATACTACATAGAGGAAACCGAAACCATACCTTGGCCGATTCCCTATATGCGCCAAAACTCTGATTTAGCCCAAACAAGCTCCCAACCATAATCCAAGCTCTCAATTCCACTCCAATAAGCACAAATAAGTTCCATTAGCTCCCAAAGCCACAGTAATCAAACTATATGCATATAAATCACCTCAAATCAACCTAGGGTTCCAATTAAACATAAATTTACAAGGGTTTGGTGGCTATTACCTTTTCCAATAGATTTGGATGTCAAAACCCAATGCTAAGCAAGGATTAGAGCAAACCTAAACATCCAAAATCACAAAAACTCATTTAATCTAAAACCCTAGAAACCCGAAATTTAGAGGAGAAGAAATGAAGGGATTTCGAGCTTTCCTTACCATTTTTATACATGGGTTTTATAGAGCTCTTCACAAGGAACACGTAGCCACTGACGGCACCCAAATCGGAGCACCGTAGCTCAAGATATCGCGAAGAGAAGAGAGGTGTGAATAGTGTTCTCTTCTTCCCCTCCTCCCCTTTCTATTTCTGAAGTGTGTGTGTGTGTGTTTAATGGAGATGTGGCTAGTTTGATTCACTCAATGAGCTTTTTATATGTTGGGCTTGGGCCAAACTTAGGCCCGGTCCAATCCGTTAGCGTTTTTAGCCCGTTTGGCCCAACTTCGGGTCAAACCTTTAAAATTAATGCCCGGTTTTCCGTTTCTAACATTTTCTATGGTTTTTGACGGTTTTCACTTTTTCTCATGCGGTACCAGGAAGACTTAAACCGGTTCAACCGGTTCAACTACTGGTTCGCAGTTTTTCACGGTTTTTCACAGAAAGCACATTTTCTGACCCAGAAAAACCTACTGAGTCCAAAAATCACCTTTAAATCCTCAAATTCTCACTCTAACTTTTTGGAATCTAATTTGTGCAATATTAATTACTTAATTAACCGGTTGATTAGTTGCGGTTCTTACATTCTCCCCACCAAATAAGAAATTTTGCCCTCAAAATTTGAATTTCCTGAGAAAAACTTGAGATAATCCTTTTGCATTTCAAACTCTGATTCCCACGTATGCTCTTCTACTCCTGCTCGCTCCCAAGCAACTTTAACCAATGAAACGTCCTTTCCTCGCAGCTTCTTCACACTAGTGTCATCGATCTTCATTGGCGTTACTTGGAAGGTTAAGTTTTCCCTCAACTCCACCGACTCAGGCTCCAACACATGAGCCGCATCCGACATGTACTTGCGGAGTTGTGACACGTGGAATACGTCATGCAAGTTAGACAGATGAGGTGGCAAAGCTACTTGATACGCTACCAGCCCGAATTGTCTTAGAACTTTAAACGGTCCTATGTATCTTGGCTTCAACTTCTTAGTCTTGATTGCTCTTCTAATCCCAGTTGTCGGTGTCACCCGAAGAAATACATGCTCTCCCACTTCAAACTCTAGCGGTTTCCTTCTCTGGTCCGCGTAGCTCTTCTGTCGACTCTGAGCAGTTAGAATCCTTGCACGAATCTTCTTAATGTTCTCAATAGTTTCCGGTATCAAATCTGGACCCAATACACTTACTTCACCAGATTCGTACCAACAAAGTGGAGATTGGCACTTTCGTCCATACAAGGCTTCATACGGAGCCATCCCAATGCTTGCATGAAAGCTGTTGTTGTATGCAAACTCCACCAATGGCATGTAACGATCCCAACTCCCGGGTTGATCCAACACACATGCTCTGAGCATATCTTCTAACGTCTAAATAGTCCTTTCCGACTGTCCATCTCGATTTGCAGATGATATGCGGTACTGAGACATAGCTTCGTACCGAAAGCTCTTTGGAAAGCTCCCCAAAACCTTGATGTGAATCGGGGATCACGGTCCGACACTATGCTCGACGGCACACCATGCAACCTTACTATCTCCTTGATGTACAATCTTGCTAACTCCTCCATAGAACAGTTTACTCGGATAGGCAGAAAGTGAGCAGATTTGGTTAAGCAATCCACGATCATCCAAATTATATCAAATCCCGACCTAGTCCTCGGTAAACCGGTCACAAAATCCATTGCAATTCTTTCCCACTTCCACTGAGGAATCTCAAGAGGCTGTAGCATTCCCGGCAATTTCTGATGGTCTATCTTCACCTTTTGGCACGTTAAACACTTGGATACCAATGTTGCTACATCACCCTTCATCCCAGGCCACCAGAACATCTTCTTCAAGTCATAATACATCTTCGTACTTCTGGGATGAATAGAAAATTCACTGTTATGAGCTTTTGAAAATAAGTCTTGCCTCAAACTCCTAATATCCGGTATGCAAATCCTCCCCTTATATCTCCACAATCCTTCACCATCCTTAGTGAATTCTTCACGCCTCTTATCACCAACTGGTTGAAGCAATTGCTGAAACTTTTGCTTATCTTACTGATCCCTTTGTATCTCTGATTTAAACGTGCTTGAGATTTGTAACTAGTTCAAACAAGCTCTTCCGGCAACTTCACCGATATCCAGCTTAAGATTCACAAACTTATCCACTAACTCCTCCTCCTTGATTCTCATCCAAGCAATTGTTAAAGATTTCCGACCCAAAGCGTCTGCTACCACATTCGCCTTTCCAGGATGATAACTTAGCTCAAAATCATAATCCTTTAGCAACTCCATCCATCTCCTCTGACGCATATTAAGCTCTTTCTGATCGAAGATGTACTTGAGACTCTTATGATCAGAAAAGACACTAAACCTTACTCCGTACAAGTGGTGTCACCAAATCTTCAATGCAAACACAATCAACTCTAATTCCAAGTCATGAGTGGGGTAATTCACCTCATGCGGTCTCAGTTAACGCGATGCGTAAGCCACCACATTCCGATGTTGTATCAACACGCAACCCAAACCCTTTAGCGACGCATCACAATATACTTCAAACGGTTCGTGCGGTTCCAGTAGGATTAAAACAGGTGCTAAAGTTAACTTCTGCTTCAAAGTCTGAAAACTCTCTTCACACTCCGACGTCCACACAAATGGCACTTCTTTCCTTGTTAATTTCATCATCGGTAGCGCAATCCAGGAGAATCCTTCGATAAATCTCCGGTAATATCCAACTAAACCTAAGAAGCTTATCACTTCCGTCACGGTTGTCGGTCTTTCCCATTCCATCACCGCTTCTACCTTCGAAGGGTCTACGGCTAGTCCTCCTTTACTCACCACATGATCTAAGAACTTCACTTCCTCCTTCCAAAACTCACACTTCGACAACTTAGCGTACAACTTTTGCTCCTTTAGGATTTGTAGCACAACCCTCAAGTGTTCCTCATGCTCCTTTACCGTCTTAGAGTAAACCAAGATGTCATCTATGAAAACCACCACGAATTTGTCCAAAAAGGGACGAAACACCTTGTTCATGAAATCCATGAAAACAGCAGGTGCATTCGTTAACCCAAAGGACATTACCGCAAACTCGTAGTGTCCATAGCGTGTTCTAAACGCAGTCTTAGGGATATCATCCTCTTTCACGCTTATTTGATGGTTACCGGATCTCAAATCGATCTTGGAAAACACTCCATCTCCTTGCAATTGATCCATCAAGTCATCTATCTTGGGCAGCGGGTACTTGTTCTTCAATGTCACTTTGTTTAACTGTCGGTAATCTACACACAGTCGCATTCCTCCATCTTTCTTCTTCACCAATAAAACTGGCGCTCCCACGGTAATACACTCAGTCGAATGAACCTCTTGTTTAAAAGCTTTTCCAACTGAGTCTTTAACTCTGCCAGCTCTATTGGAGCCATTCTATACGGCGCAATCGATACTAGTCCGGCTCCCGGCACCAATTCAATCGCAAATTCAATTTCCCTTTGAGGTGGGAACTCAGGGATATCTTCTGGGAATACTTTCGGAAATTCTCTAACCACCGGTATCTGATCCAAGTTCTGGGCATCACCCAACGCAATAGCAGCCAATAGAATATAACCCTGACACTCCTTCCCGCTACAATGCACCATTACAAAGTTTAGATAATACCCCGTACCTACCACTGCTCAATTCTCTCCTTCCAGCATAAACCGAATGGTTCGCTCAAAGCAGTCCAACAAAACCCAATTCTTCAACAACCAATCAAACTCTAAAATCATTTCTAGCCCTACCATTGATAAACAGATCAAATCATGCACAAAACTTCTACCCTCAAGCTTGAAACCTACTTGTCTACAACCTGACCTAGTCATAACTATCTGATGCAGAGTATGTACATGCAGATCAAAAGGTAACTCTGACATTTTCAAACCTAATTCCTCAACTTTAGCAAACGAAATAAACAAATTTGAAGCTCCAGTATCATATAATGCAACTAAGGACTTATCACCAATTAGACATATACCTCTCATCAATGGATCCGCCTTAGAAGCATCCTTGGCATTCACAGTAAAGACTCGACCTTGATGCTGACTCTAGCTCGCATTCTGGTTCCTCCCACGAGTGCAATCCCTCGCAATGTGGCCAGGCAACCCACAATTGAAACAACCACCTAAACTAATTTTGCATAAGGATGGAAATGCCCACAATGTACACAAGTCAAATTCGGAGAATTCTTACTCTGATTTCCTCTCCCCTTAGCATACTGAAACTGAGTCTGAGTGTTCTTCCTGAAACCTCCTTGACATTGAGGCGCATATCCTTCTCTTTTGAAGCTTTGCCCTCTCGGATGAAAATACTTGCCACGCCCCCGACTAGAGCTCCCTCCATGAGTGTCCTTGGCTGCCGCAACAGTCTTGGCATACTCTTCCACTACTCTAGCCTTGTTCACTAAGTCAGAGAAGACACGAATTTTCATAGGAGCCACAGCAGTCATAATGCTATCCTTTAAACTCCTCTGGTACTTAATGCACTTCCAGCTCTCGTAAGTCTCCGGGGCACCTTGACATACCCTAGAAAACCTACAGAGCTCCTCAAACTTGTTGGTGTATTCCGCCACAGATAGGGAACCTTGCTTCAGCTGCATTAGTTCCATCTCCTCTGCTTCCCTTGCAGACTCAGGGAAGTACTTCTTGTAGAAGGCCGTTTGGAACACCTCCCATGGAATGTCGGCGTTCTGAAGTTGTATCAAGTGACACTCTGCTTGCCACCAGGGCTGGGCCTCTCCCGCTAGCTGATAAGCGGCAAACTCGACATATTGATTGAGGGAAACATGTTGCGCCTGTAAAGCACGCTCCATAGCTTGAAACCAGTGATATGCTTCAGTAGGATTAGTGGATCCTCAGAAAGTTGACGGATGAACCTTGAGGAACGTCGCCAAAGTCATCAGAATTCCTCCCGTGTCATCGTCATTTTCCTCAGCATTATCATTGGCATTTCCTTCTCCGTTTCCATTGCCATTCCCCGCCGGTTGGCCTAACCTCTGCACAGCTTGCAGAGTCGGAGCAGCATTAGCTTCCATGGTATTAGCGAGATTCGCCATTGTCGCCATGAATTTGGCATGATTGTCAGCTGGTTGCTCATTCCTACTTTCTCGGATACGTGTTTGACCTCGCCCACGAGTGGCCATGTAGGGTTCCTGTCTACGCTAAATAATCGATATCAAGGTGATCAGTCTCAATATCAAAAGACTAGTGCTTCAATTATCCCAAACAGGCACTCACAAACAAGCATGCTATGCAATACCAAACAGATAACCTAATAGCATCAAAGAAAAAGACTCACAGAGTATGCAATGAAGCATAATCGGTCCCTCCCTCAGGCTCACGAGGACGAACCGCTTTGATACCACTAAATGTAATACCCTAATTAGCCTAAGCCTTACCTCGCCGAATCTTAAGCTTTGTTATCTGTATTTTTGGCACTCTTCTGTATATATATATCTGTGTTAGCCTATATTTTACCTTATTTCGCTTACGTTATCGCATTCGAGAGTGTTGCGCTTTTTAATTTAATGATTTTGCTTTACCCTTTTCTTCAAAGGCTCCTAGTTAAAAATATTTTTCACTATTATTATATATATAATTTTACTTTTAGAAGTTGTAATACTTCACCACCTTTGTCTTATGATTTAATCATAAGGCTCTGTGTGGTAGGGTGTTACATTAAGGTTTGCTTTAATTTATTAAATTTTAATGATCAGAAATTCAACGAAAAGAAAAAAGAAGACAAAATTTGTAAATGAAATACTTAATTTTTAATGTGTGATAATGAACGTGAATTTTCGGAAGTATGAGTTTGTTGAGTCTTTCAATAAGATTGTGCGTGAGGATAGAAATAAGCAATCAAGAAACCTTTGATCTTAATATAAGCTCATTCATCTGTGCACCACGTTTGATTCTCTGGTTGCAATCTTTATTATATTGTTATGAATTATGATGAAAAATTTTGGTATCATCTTAAGATTTATTGTTCTTCCATGTGTGAATAATGATGACAACCCCAATGTATATATCTATTTTTTTTACTTTGGTTCTATGGGGTGAGTGACGTCCTACTACAAATGGAGGAAAAGTTGATTTTCAAAGCACGTGTTTCCTATTTAAACTTGTTTGAACAGTTTATCTCCGATAACTTCCATCTCTTGAGTAATTAACAAATGTTGTTGTTTGTATACATTGAAAAGAATATTGGTGTTGCCATTTGTCAGTTATAATTTTGTGTTCTCCATTAATTGATACTTATTTTGATTCACTTAAATTTTAAAGTTAGATCCATGAACAAGATGTGTAATATAATTTTTATAGTTTTCTCTTTTGATGTCCCTAATTGTTTGCTGCTTCGTTATTATAGCTATTGATTTGGAAATAACACTTCCTTGCTTATAAAGTGGCATTAGTGGAGGAAGGTTTGCTTTACGATTAACCAATGCATCAAAATTTTCTATAAATATGTTCTTTTGTTGTTTTTTGTTCAAGTTAAAAACATGATCAATATGCAAGTAAATGAAAGAAAAAAAATGTTGGATTGTTAAATGTGTATATAAAGAAAGTGATATATACATAATTGGTTGGTTTTTCATTGTATGAAGTCATGAGTTTTGATTTTGTATTCTTTGTATATACCTTTCAGGCATATGAACGAATGAGTTTTAATTTTGTGTTCTTTACTCTACAATATGAGAGTTATCAAATTTTTCTTACATTACTAAAAAACTGAAAAACTATCTTTTGAATTGCACTGTTTTGTGAAGAGAGAGAGACTAATCTAATTAGATCATTTATTGTGATAGAGTTTTTCTACTATTCAGCTCTGCTTCAACTCTCAAAATTCTTATTTTAGAAAAATAATATGATTGAAGAAGCTATTCAACCAATATCTTTAAGAGATTATGCAAATACAATGCACTTGATGATATAAAATGGAGTGTAAATTTAGATATTACTGATTGCTTTGGTGATATAATTTATAATTTATATATTCTAAGTTCAAGAATTGAGCAGTGAGAGATAATCTAAATTTATGCCTATTACTATATTTATGTTTTTTATATTATATTTACATTTTTTTTATCTTTTTATAATTATATTCTCACGCAACACATCGTATTTCAGGTTTTATATATATTATTACTTGATATTATGTAGTATGACTAAGGTTTTTTTTAATTATTTTTATCTTTTTGAGATCTAAACAATAATTATAGAACTATTTTTTTCGCCTTTTACTCATGTTTGTTATTGTCTAAAGACATTTTGTTAATTTAGTGATGGTTCTCATATTCCTTTGGGAAAAAAATTGTTGCCTCTATCTAAATTTTTAATCTGTGGGTAATGCTGTTTCAAGCTCAAGTGATTCTGTGACTGGAAGTATCTCCAATTTTTGTTTTCAAATCAAGTCATTTGGTATACACGTAGTTTCTATAGTTTGAGAATTAGATTTTTTGAAACTATTAATGTAAGTTAATTATATATGTGTTAACTTATCTATTTCTAAAACAATACAGATTTATGTTAATAACCCAACAAGTAATATTGCATGTTTGAGGGATCCATAATACAAGGTGATCTCTATAAAATTGTATACTCAATGAAGTATATGAGTAGATATTGATACTACAGATTATTGTTTAATTTTTTTCATGTTATTTAGGATGTTATTAATCAGAGTGCCAAATGTTCACATAGTCCAAATGTTAAACATGGTAGTGGTCTGTCTACCAGAGATGAGCAATAACTTGCTAGTCTGAAAGATTCGAATTATAATCTTGATGAGTATATCGACGAGTGTGGTGCTTGATGTTTAGTTTTTAGTTTTAATAGCTAGAATATAATTTTTATTTTGTGAGCAGTGTGTGAAAAGAATTATTTAATTAATAGCTATTGAAAAAGAACCGAATGATCTATAATAGTTAATGAGAATATTTGGATAAAACTGTGTTATTGGGGATAAGTAATTTATTATGCAAGCATATTAAGAAATTTACTGACTTCATCACAAAAGTTTTTAACCAAATTATTATATGTTTTTAAATTTTAAATTATATTATTTTTTTCCCTTTTCAATCCAAATATGTTTAATCATCTTATATTTATATCGTAAATTTGTGACAATGTTCACAAGTGAATAGTCATTATTATCAATTGTAACACTAAATTGGATTTTTTGTATTTGATTAGAATCCAAGAATTAAAAGTAAAATTAACTGAAAGGAATCTATTTATTCGCACGGGTTACCTACTAATGTTCTAAAAGAGTAAAAGTGACAAAAGTAAACTAATTCTAATATGTTTTTACTACTACAAAGTTTTTTTTGTCTTTTTTTGGTGGAAACCCTCATCTTTAGGGTTTTATTTTTCCACCTAACTTTATTAACAAAGAACTCCTTCACTACAAGCCCACATGATTATGAAGATCCGAAAATATGCTGACTTGACGCGTACGGCAACAACATAGGATATTGGGTGGCTGGGACTTAGAATTAGGGGTGAAAATAGGCCAGGTTTTGCTCTTAACAGGCCTGTTCTGTCATGTAGTTAATTAGCTTGAGTTTGACCTATTATAGACTTTTTTTAAAGTACTAAATTTGGCCTATTATTCAGTCTGATCTGGTTTGAAGCCTGTTAAAAGGCTTGATAG
>NC_029788.2:102581191-102585855 GCF_000816755.2 Arachis ipaensis
ACAATGTTATCAAACTCAGCTTGATCTGACCAGTTCGACCGAAAATCTGATCACTTAGTCATCTAACCGGACCGAGTCACTTATCAAACCGAATAAGCATGAGATCCGGTGAAAATCGGTTCGACCCGGTCAGTTTTTTTTATTAAAACCGGTGACCCGACCGATTAATGCAACCCGGTTCGGGTTGTTTTCTTTTTTAATTTTACCTGAAAACGGCATCGTTTCAGGTGCCTTCTCCCCCCTTTTGTTAAAAAGTTAAAACCTAATCTGAATGGAGCCCCCACCCCCAGCCTCATCTCTCTTCTCTTCTCGACACTCCACGGCCTCACCTCACCGCGTCACTCTCTCATCTCTCCCCTCACCTCGTCAATTGTCACTCTCAGCCTCTCACAGCCTCACCTCATCACTCTCTCGCTCTCGGTCTCACACTCATAAGCTCGTCGTCGCAGTCTCGTACCCCTGCTTCGCTTCTTCGGCAGCAGAAGCAGACGGAACCAGTCAAGCAGCATCTACTCCATCGGGTGGTGGTGGTGGTCATCGTCTTCTTGTTTCGTCTCGTCTCGGAACCAGTCAACCAGGTGAGCTCCCTTCAAATTTTCGACCCTGTTCTTTCACTGGTTCAGTGTCAATCTTGAATAAATTAGAATTGTTGTTGAACTTGAGCAAATTTTAATTACAATTGTTGTTGAATCTGATGGTTGTTGCTGTTGTATTTGATTTTTTACAATTGTTGCTGAACCTGAGCAAATTTTTTGTTGCTGGATACATCATTGGATTAAATTTTGTTGCTGGATAACAGAGTTGAACACTTGAATAAATTAGAATTGTTGTTGAACATGAGCAAATTTTAATTAGAATTCTATAAATAGTTATTTAGAGGCCACAATCCCGTTTACATCTCATCCAATCTCATCTTCTCTCAATTGTACATAACTCAGTTCTCCGTCGTCAAGGTTAAAAATTCTCTAAAATTCTATTGCGCACAAATGACGAATGGTATTACGCACGAGCCTTCTCCTTCCATGCTCGTTGGCCGGTTTAACGCCTTACTTCCACAGCGCCAAGGCTACCTCAAGGCTTTCTCTACCAAAGAAATTATTCGGACATATGGGCTCTTGTTGTCAGAACTCACCTCCAACGTGAACCCTATCATTACGGATCTCACTATCATTGCCGGCCAGCAGAGGAAACACGCCAAGGGCATCGCCGATGCCATTTGCAACCGGATTCTTGAGGTCTGTCTCCATTGCTGCGGAAAGTTATCACCTTTTCGCACCATTTGTAACCAAAAAACCTTACTTTTATTGGGGTTGAAAGTTGTCCCTCTATGGACGTTGTTTCAATTTTGGCAGTTACCCATAAATCAGCATTTAAGTTTTATTTTTCTTTCCCAATCTTATTTCATATTTTATTTTGTATTTGCGTTATTTGATTGTGAATACAAGGAAAAATCATTACTTCCAATTCCAATGGGCTTCATCCTTCCATCTGTTCTTTTATTATTATTATTATTATTATTATTATTATTATTATTATTCAACTAAGAACAGAGAATTTTAGGATAACATAACTTTCCGGATAACTAGCAATTGGCACATGAATCCCGTAGAAAGGACGAAACTGAGCTTAAGACCCAAGAATAAAACAATGCATTTCAGGTCTTGACTGAACTGGAACAAAATTCGAAGCATACAATGTAAAGTTGGGGCATGCCCTAGCTGTATCTCATATATTGGTGACCTCAGGGGCAAAGTAATTAAGAACATGTGTTAAGGTTTAAGGTTTATCTTGTCAATAAAGTCTCAACCCTTTGTTAAGATTGAGTTTCAGAAATCACTTTTCCTACCGCCACATAAAAAAAAGGCATGATGAGAATTGTCTGTAAAGAAATTGTAAAGAATGGCTTTTTAAATGTTACTTTTGCTCCTGAGTTTCAATTTAGCAAATAACGATGATATTCTGTCAAGCATTTTTGCTTATATTTGTGCAGAAGAAAATTAGTAAAGCTAAGCTATAATATTATTTAAATCTCGGTTTATATGGTTCCTCAATTGTTTAAATCTATCCTCTGCCAGGTGCCTGCTGATAAAAAACTTCCTTCTCTCTATCTTCTAGACAGTATTGTGAAGAATTTTGGCCAGGAATATGTTAAACACTTCTCTTTACGTCTACCTCAAGTAGGTCAATTAAAGCATGGTTATTTCTATTTATATTTCATTTTTATTTTATTCTGTTATTGAAAGATTGAAACAATTCTATTGTGTGCCAAGGTTTACTGTGTGGCATACAGGCAGGTCCAGCCCAATCTGCATTCTGTTCTGCAACGTCTCTTTGGTACCTGGTCAAAGATCTTCCCTCCCGCTATCCTAAGCAATATTGAAGCTCAATTGTAATCTTCACCAGCAGTTAATAATCAACAATCCTTTGCTAATCACCTTGGGGCATATGATTTTCGTGGACCGATTCTTGGGGAACATGTTATTAAACCACAATCCTTGCAACAGATGGAACACTCTAGTTCAATTATGGATAATGTAAGCTTTTGTGTGAAATATGTGTTGAATGCACAAATATCAGTGATTTTGTTGATACGTTAAGGCTGTTTGTCATGATTGATGAAAATAATATATATCAGTAATGTAAGCTTTTGTGTATCTCAACCTGAATGATGTGGCCGCCAAATTTTTGTTTTAATAGAAATGTGTCTGTTTATACCTCTTAATAGAAAGAGAGATCCTGCAGACAGATAAGCTGCATTCTGACAGTGTGTTGGTTTTCATCCTCACAGGTTGGTGGTGATAGGTTGGACTCAATGGAAACTGTAGGTAATACAAGAGAAAGAGGGTTGAATGAATGGCAGCAAAAGAGATTTTCTAGTGATGGTTGGAACATATTTCAAACTTCCAAGACTTATAATCTCAATGATGAACAACAAGGTCAAAGTCCAAGAGCTCTTATTGAGGCATATGGTTGTAACAAAGGCTCTGAAATTCCTAGTACTAAGCTTTTGTTGGTGGAGCAGCCTGGCAGAAATGGTTTAAGGAGCAAGTTTTTATTGGCATCATGGCAGGACACTGAAGAAGAGGAGTATGATTGGAAAGATAATTCTATGATGCACGGACACTGACACGGACACGGGACACGCCGACACGTGAATTTTAAAATCTTATAAGACATAGGGACACACATATGTATAAAATATAAAGTATTTTTTAGATAAAGCGTAATGATATTTTGATATTTTATTGATATTAAAATATAAACTAATTTTTTAATTATTTTTAATATCTTATTTTAATTATATCAAGTATTTAAAATATTTTTTGCTTTAATAAATAATAATATATACTATATCTAAATTTATTTCAAGAATATATGTTAAGAATAAGACTGAACACGCTGACATGTGATGGTATTTAGGTGTGTCCAAGCGTGTCCGGTGAAGAATTTTTTATTTTATATTAAGACACGTTTTGGACACAGCAGACACGCGTGTCGGACGCGTGTTGGACGAGTGTTGGTGAGTGTCGTGTCCGAAATGTGTCCGACACGCAGACACGACAATTTAGCGAAGTGTTCGTGTTTCGTAGAAAAATATAAATCTAGGATTAGTAGACTGTAGTAGAAACAGCAGTTCTATGCAATTAAGTGTTAGATTCTCCAGGAAAAGGAAGTTATCTAATGATCTATCTAATTCTTCACAGTACCCCTTTAATATGGGGGCTTCTCTCCCTGCTGTCAATGCTCATGCTACTTGTCCTTCTGGCTTGAATCCAGCATTTCCATTGCAAAAACGTCCTAGGAGTTTGTTTGAACCAATAAACGTTAATAATAACACCAATGTGGGTCATGGTCCAAATAGAACTTTGTTTCTACATGACTAGTTGCCTAATCAACCTGGACCAATTTCCTCTAACGTGCAAAATCATGGACAAACACCTCAACTACAGTTTCTTCCACCTCAAGTTCCATCTTCAACACAAATTAGTCATGGAGCTCTTTGCAAGCACATGGTGCCTCAATAAGTACGCCCATCTCAAATCCATTACCTGATATGCAGGGCCAAAGTTTACATTCACATGGGGGAACCTTGCCACCTTTACATCCAAGCCTCCCACATGCTCCATCACAAATGATGTCTCATCCCTATACCGATGCTTCGGTGACAAGTCAACCACCACCTGCATATCTTAATTTGATTAGTTCACTAGTGAACCACGGTGTGATCTCGGTAACTAATCCACCCACCAATCCACCCACCGGACTGGTAACTATACTTTCATTAGTTTCCCTCCCTTTCTAGTTTGTTGATTTGAGATAGTTATTTAAATGAACTCATGTTTTAGGATTCCATTGGGACAGAGTTCGATCCAGATATCTTGAAGGTTCGTCATGAAGGTGTAATCAGTGCCTTATACGGTGATCTTTCTAGACAATGCACGAGCTGCGGTCTCCGATTCAAAAAGCAAGATGAGCACAGTAGACATATGGATTGGCACGTGACTAGGAACCGAATGTCGAAAAGCCGGAGCAGAAGGGGTCTCAAAAGTGGTTTGCAAGTGAGAGCATGTGGCTAAGTGGTGCAGAGGCTTCGGGAAAGGAATCGATTCCAGGGTCGTTGGCTCCCAAGGATACAGAGGAAATGAAAGATGAGGAAGAGTTAG
>NC_029788.2:102586325-102594588 GCF_000816755.2 Arachis ipaensis
AGTCGATGTGCACTGTGTGGAGAGGGCTTCGATGAGTTTTACAGCGACGAAATGGATGAGTGGATGTATAGAGGAGCCACATACCTTAAGGCACCCATGGGAACAACATTGGCCACCATGGACAGACATCAACTAGGACCCATTGTTCATTCCAAATGCAGATCTGACTCTGACTCTACTATGCCCTCAACCAATAGGTATTTGCCTTTTATATACGATCCTAGTTACAATATATTAGCTTACTGCTACTATTATTTACTCTTCTTCTTTATTTTGTTTGTGTATGCAGGGAACCTACCAAGGGAGTAGTAAGAGAAAAAGATTGCGGGTCGACCAAACATCAGTTTTGTGCACCCTTAATTAGGACTTACTAATACTTTTTAGGGTAGAGTTGAATCATGTATAGCTATAGTTACGCTAATAGTGTTCCCAATTTCTTGCCGTCAAATACTATTAGTTGCTGTTGCTAGTGCTCTATTGTTGTTCGGGTGGGAGCCCCGGCAGTAGATTTCATTCATCAGCAAAATCACATTATATTACTGTAGCAGTAAGCATGTTTAATTCATTGAATTTAATAAAACTTTGTGTTCCGAATTATGATTTAGTTTAATAGGTATATATAAAAAATAAAAAATATAGAAAAAACATAGACATTCAATAAAGTAAAAGCATATTATGTGTTGCTATATAAGAAAATGTTTTGATTTAGTAGCTTAACCATTCAAAAGTCTTGTTCGTTTGATTGGATTAAAAAAATAAGGCTACTTAACTGTAATAGAAAATTATGAGTTATGGCTAAAGTCACAGTTTTTATTATGAACATGGAAGATAATAAGAAATTATGGCAGGCATTGGTTGACATGTAAAATAAATAAGGAAGATGTATTTAAATATAAAATAAAGATGTGTAAATAGAAGACTCTAATATTATAACTAACTCAATAAGAATGATTATTATTGTGCGGCAGTATAAAGAGAGGAAGAATTATTATTGATTTTGTGTGTACGTATTATACTATCACAAATCCATGCCCTATTTATACTTGTCCAAGATTCCCCTTTTCAAACTTCATTAATATAAAGTCTATCATGGGGAAACAAAGCACCACAAATCCATGCCCTATTTATACTTGTCCAAGATTTCCCTTTTCAAACTTCATTAATATAAAGTCTATCATGGGGAAACAAAGCACCGCTCATAGTTAATATTGCATAGCCCAAAGTTAACTTGACTGGAGAGATGGACATTAATACTTATCATAACACTCCCCCTTGAATGTCCATTTAGGATTATTGTCTCATTAAAACCTTACTAAAGAAAAACTCAATGGAAAAATACTTTAGTGAAAGAAAAAGAGTACAATATTCTGTGATGGGGACTGCCTCATTAAAAACCTTGTTAAGAAAAACCCAATGGGAAAAAAATTTGACCAAGGAAAAAAGAGTACAGTCTCCCCCTCTTGTCGACATTATTTAATGTCTCGAAATCGGTGCATCCCAATCTCATGTACCAATTTTTCAAAGGAGAATTTTGGGAGTGACTTTGTGAATAAATCTGCTAGCTTGTCACTTGAGTGGATCTGTTGGACATCAATTGTCCCTTGATTTTGAAGATCATGAGTGAAGAAGAATTTGGGAGAAATATGCTTTGTTCTATCACCTTTGATGTATCCGCCTTTAAGTTGAGCAATGCATGATGTATTATCTTCAAACAGGACAGTTGGAGCTATCTTATGATCAATTAGTCCACATGATGACAGAATATATTGGATCAAACTCCTGAGCCAAAAATACTCGCGACTAGCTTCATGTATTGCTAGTATTTCAGCATGATTAGAGGAGGTTGCTGCTATCGTTTGTTTTGTGGACATCCATGATATAGCTGTACCACCATATGTGAACAGGTATCCCGTTTGAGATCTTCCTTTGTGTGGATCAGACAAGTATCCAGCATCTGCATAAGCAAGGGTGGCAAGCGGAGAAGCCCACCCCGCCCCACCTAGT
The DNA here is from genome assembly GCF_000816755.2 of Arachis ipaensis. Taxonomy (NCBI): domain Eukaryota; kingdom Viridiplantae; phylum Streptophyta; class Magnoliopsida; order Fabales; family Fabaceae; genus Arachis; species Arachis ipaensis. The sequence continues at coordinate 102,588,330 of NC_029788.2, forward strand.
GCAGCGGTCCTAGAATCCCACCTCGTCTCGCCTAACTGCGGGCTGGCGGGCTAAGCCCGCCAAAGCTCCTCTTTTTTTTTTTACCATTAACTACTAAATAATATATATAATTTCACAATCATATTAATAAATTTATAATTTCTAAAGGCATAAAAAATTATATTTTTTATATTCATAAACTTTAAAATCTTTATAATTATAAATATCTAATAAACATAATTATGAACCAAGTTTTCATCCAAAACATAAGTATAAATATTCTCTCCAAAGCAAAATAAACATAATTTAAAACATAATTATAAATATTGTCTCTAAAGTAACATAAACATAATCCAAACTACTCAATTTTTATCTTCAAACTCTTATAAGTTAGGTTGGGGGAAGTTAGATTTTGGCCAGAAAATTGTAAAAATATCCCCTCACTAAAAAAATACTAAGTCCGGTGGGAAGTCCGCCCCACCCCGCCAAAGCCCGCGGTTTAAGCGGTGTGGGTTAGGCGGGCTTTTGCTATTTGGCGGTCCTAATTTTTCAGCCCGCCCCTCCTTTTTTGACAGGTTACGCGAGCCGGCCCGACGGGTTTAGGCCTGTTTGTCACCCCTATGCATAGCCAACTAGTTGTGACTTGGATCTATAGAGATAAAGCAATCCCATATCAACCGTTCCATGAAGATATCGAAAGATTTGTTTGATTCCATTCCAATGTCTTTTGGTTGGAGAGTAACTATATCTTGCTAGTAAATTCACAGCAAATGATATATCGGGTCTTGTATTATTTGCAAGATACATTAGCGCTCCAATGACACTAAGATATGGTACCTCAGGACCAAGGATATCTTCATTTTCTTCTTTGGGACAGAATTGATCCTTTTCCACATCCAAAGATCTTACGATCATTGGGGTACTCAAGGGATGTGATTTATCCATATAAAATCTTTTCAAGATTTTTTTTGTGTATGTTGTTTGATGCATAAAGATCCCATTTTTTGTATGCTCGATCTGCAAGCCGAGAAAAAATTTAGTCTTTCCAAGATCTTTCATCTCAAACTCTTCTTTTAGAGTTTTTATAATTGTTGGAATCTCTTCAGGAGTTTTAATGATATTTAAATCATCTACGTACATAGCAATTATAATGAATCCAGATGCAGTTTTCTTTATGAAATCACATGGACAGATATCATCATTCTTATATCCGTTTTTGGTCAGATACTCAGTAAGACGATTATACTACATTATTCCAGATTGTTTTAGACCATATAAAGATCTTTGCAATTTAATTGAGTATAATCCCTGTGAATATTTATTGGATGGTTTAGATATCTTTAGTCCTTCAGGGACTTTCATATAGATATCCCGATATAATGAGCCATATAAGTAGGCTGTTACCACATCCATTAAATGCATATGCAGTTTATGATATGCAGATAAACTGACCAAATAATGCAATGTTATCGCATCCACTACAAGGGAATACGTTTCTTCATAATCTATACCAGGCCTTTGTGAAAAATCTTGTGCCACAAGTCGGGCTTTGTAGCACACAACTTCATTTTTCTCATTTCACTTTCTCACAAATACCCACCTGTATCCAACAGGTTTTACATCTTCTGGTGTACGGACTACAGGTCTAAAGACTTCACATTTTGCAAGTGAGTCTAATTTAGCCTTCATGGCTTCTTCCCATTTTGGCCAATCATTTCTTTGTCGACATTCTTCGACTAATCTTGGCTCAAGATCCTTACTTTCATGCATGATATTTAATGCCACATTATATGCAAATTTTTCATTGACAATTGTCTTATTTCGGTCCCATTTCTCTCCTGTAAAGACATAATTTATTGAGATCTCGTCATTTTCACAATTTTCAGGTACCTGAACGTCTTCTGGCGTTAAAACTATATCAAAATTTTGGACAAATGCAGGTGTCTTTACTATGTCTTTTTCAACAGGAATAGTATTTACCTCTTTTCTTTTTCAAGGATTTTTGTCTTTGGAACCGACAGGCCTACCACGCTTCTGGCGTGTATTTGCTTCGGTGGTAATTTGTCCAACTGGGACATCAATTCGAATTAGGGCATTTTCTACTGGTATATAAGATTTGGTTATCCTCTTTATATCGGGAAATACATCAGGCAATTCATTTGCTATTCTTTGCAAATGTATAATCTTTTGAACTTCTAGTTCACATTGTCCTGATCGAGGATCTAAATACATCAAGGATGATGCATTCCAATTAAGTTCCTTTTCAAAAAGCTTATTCTCTCCCCCTAATGTTGGAAATTTTGATTCATCAAAATGACAATCCGCAAATCGGGCTTTAAATACATCTCCAGTTTGTATCTCAAGATACCTCATTATAGAGGGAGAATCATATCCAACACATATCCCCAATTTTCTTTGGGGTCCCATTTTGGTGTGATTAAGTGGTACAATGGAAACATATATCGCACACCCAAATATTTTTAAATGGGAAATATTTGGCTGCTTGCCAAAGGCTAATTGCATAGGAGAGAACTGATGGTAACTCGTTGGCTTCAAACGAATAAGTGTTGCGGCTTGTAAAATAGCATGCTCCAAACCGAAGTTGGTAGATTTGTTCTCATAAGTAAGGGTCTAGCAATTAATTGGAGGCGTTTAATAAGTGATTCTGCTAACCCATTTTGTGTGTGAACATGAGTTACTGGATGTTCAACACTTATTCCATTAGCCATACAATAAGCATCAAAGGCTTGGGAAGTAAATTCACCAGCATTATCAAGACGAATTGCTTTGATTGGATTTTCTGAAAATTGTGCTTTTAATAGAATAATTTGAGCCAGTAATCTCGCAAACGCCAGGTTGCGAGAAGACAATAAGCACACATGTGACCATCTCGAAGATGCGTCTATTAGGACCATAAAATATCTAAAAGATCCACATGGTGGATGAATAGATCCACATATATCGCCTTGAATCCTTTCTAGGAATTCAGGGGACTCAAATCCAATCTTTACTGGTGATGGCCTTAAAATTAACTTCCCTTGAGAACATGCAGCACAACAAAATTCACTAGATTTAAGAATCTTCTGGTTCTTTAGTAAATGTCCATGGGAGTTTTCAATAATTATTCGCATCATGGTTGTTCCCGGATGACCCAATCAGTCGTGCCAAGTTATGAATTCATTTGGGTTAGTAAACTTCTTGTTTACAATGGCATGTGATTCAATTGCACTAATCTTGGTATAATATAACCCAAATGAAAGTGAGGATAATTTTTCTAATATAACCTTTTTATTTGAATCATGAGTTGTGATACATAAGTACTCATGACCTCCCTCATTCATAGTCTCAATATGATATCCATTTCGGCAAATATCTTTGAAACTCAATAAGTTCCTTAGAGACTTGGTAGACAATAGTGCATTATTTATTATGAATTTTGTTCTTCTAGGAAACAAAATTATAGCTCTTCCGGAGCTTTCAATCACATTGTCTGAGTCAATAATAGTATTAACATATTCTTTTTTTGGCACAAGATGGGTAAAATATATATCACTTTTGAGAATGGTGTGCGAACTTGCACTATCCGCAAGGCATACATCTTCATTATATATTCTTGCCATTTTCTTCAAAGATAAATAATAATAAAATGAGTAGCATGCACAGTCAAATTGAATTCTTGATTGGAATTATTTTTCTAAGAAACACTGCACATAATGTCATATACTAAAATTTTATTTTAAAATTTGACACATTCATTAATTTTGAAATTCATAAATATTTTATTAAACATTATTTATATACATTATTCATATGCATAGAAAATAAAACTTAACAAGAAGTTATTTATATTATTTATTTACATGAATACTTAACAATCTCATATATCAAACTATTCCATCATTGATCAAATGACCAATATTTCCTTCAGGATCCTCAAAGAAGTCAAATACATCATAATGAGTGGTGGAATTTTCAACATCATTTGAAACAAAATTCGACTCTTTTCCTTTGTCGTCTTTTTTCAAAGATGCTTGATAAAGATCGACTAGGTGCCTTGGGGTATGACAGGTACGTGACCAATGACCCTTTCCATCACAACGGAAACACTTATCCTCTGTTGATTTATTTTGCCCAATATTTCTTTCTTTATCCCACTTCTGGTGAGATCTTCTCTTTTGAACATAATTCCTTTTCCTTCCATAGTTTTTCTTGTTACTAAAGCTTTGCCATTTACCTCTTCTGGGGTAATGATTTGCCGCATTTACTTCAGAAAATGGGGCAGCGCCAGCTGGGCGCGCTTCGTAATTTTTTAAAAGCAACTCATTATTGCGTTCAGCAACAAGAAGGCAAGAAATTAACTCATAATATTTTTTAAATCCTTTTTCTCGATACTGCTGCTGTAGGAGCACATTCGAGGCATGGAAGGTTGAGAAAGTTTTCTCCAACATATCATTATCAGTTATCTTTTTCTCACATAATTTCATTCGTGAGGTGATTCGAAACATTGCAGAATTATATTCATTTATGGATTTAAAATCATGTAGACGCAAGTGCGTCCATTCATATCGGGCTTGAGGAAGTATCACCGTCTTTTGATGATTATACCTTTCTTCAAGGTCTTTCCAAAGATCTGCAGGAACTTTTAATGTAAGATATTCATTTTTCAATCCTTCGTCAAGATGACGACGAAGAAAAATCATGGCTTTGGCTTTATCCTTCTGGGATGCATTATTTTTAGCCTTAATAGTATCTCTAAGATCCATTAAATCAAGATGGATTTCAGCATCTAATATCTATGATAAATAATTGTTTACAGATATATCAAGAGCATTGAATTCAAGATGAGAGAGATTCGACATAATGAAAATTTGTTACCTGAGTCTTCCTAAATTTTGGTCAGAGTCTCGTGCTAATAACGTGTTGTAAAATAAATAAGAAAGATGTACTAAATATAAAATAAAAATGTGTAAATAGAAGACTCTAATATTATAACTAACTCAATAAGAATTATTCATATATATTTATTAATATATGTAGTAACGTAAATAGAAAGAGAGATATTAATAGTGTAAAAAGAAAGAAGAGAATGTTTATTATTGTATGGCAGTATAAAGAGAGGAAGAATTGTTATTGATTTTGTGTATACGTATGATCACAAATCTATGCTCTATTTATATTTGTCCAAAATTTTCCTTTTTAAACTTCATTAATATAAAATCTATCATAAAAAAAAACAAAGCACCACTCATAATTAATATTACACGGTTCAAAGTTAACTTGATTGAAGAGATGGACATTCGTACTTATTCTAACAAGACATTCAATAAAGTAAAAGCATATGTATTGCTATATAAGAAAATGTTTTGATTTAGTTGCTTACCCATTCAAAAGTCTTGTTCCTTCTTATTAAGGAAAGCATTTGATTGGATAAGTATAAAGGTTAGTGTATATCAATTAAATTCTACTTAGATATTAAAAATTTAAATAAATTTTAGGGCTTGTGAATTGACCAGATTTAATTTACCACCATTTGATTTTTTTTAAATTAACATAATTATTTAATTACTTGGCTAATAGGAAAAAGTTTTCTATATCCTCCTTTTATACGCTTTTTTTTTTTTTTTACTATTTTGTAGTTTAACTTTCTTGGTTAATAGGAACATCCATATTATTATTCTCCTATTATATATGTGATACCTAGAAAGAGTTACGTGAATAATGTGGATGTGAGGTGCGGATAATTTAAGTACTTTTTTGTGTTTGAATAAATCTGTGGAACATAAAAATGAAGTTATGGAATTACTACATTATAAGTAGCTCGTTTATTGCTCATATATCATATTTTTCAAAGACTTAATGTTTATCAAAGATGTTTTTGCATTGTATGAGGCTGTTGAAAAGTTGTGCTTAGGGAGACAACATATATACGATTTCAATTCATATGGGGGGAAGAAATTATTAAAGCAACTGTGCTTATACTATACAACTTGGCCAAAATGGCAAAGTGATTGACTATACACGGATTGGTACAAACAAAATAATAATGAATTAATTATTCCTATTTATCTAATCCTCCATTCTATCAATTCCTTTCTTAAAATTTTTGCCATGAGGTATCATGGATATTTATTTTAAGTCTAGAGCCAACAACTTTTTTAAATTCTGGTCAATATATAAAAAAAAGTGAGTCATTGAATGAAATCTCACACCATTAAAATTATCATTGATGGCTATAAATACCAAAAGTTGCTGGCATTCTTCTTTATTTTATTTTTCCTTT
>NC_029788.2:102594811-102597871 GCF_000816755.2 Arachis ipaensis
TGGATTTTTTTTTTTTTTTTTTTTAAAACCCCCCCCCCCCCTCTCTCTTCTTTCTCTCTTCTTTATTTGCCCTTTGTGTGCTTAAAATTTTCCATGAAATAATTTGCGATCAAAGACTATAGCTGCATCCTTATTATCTCCACAACCACTGCAGTTTACAACGACCTTGCTGCCGTCACATAAAGTAGGGACCAGATTATCTAAGATAGCCAATGCATGAGCAGCCTCCAATGATGGAAATATGCCTTCCAATTTGCATAATCTTTCATAAGCTGCCAAACATCATCAATTAATTAGTAAAAAGTAAGAGTTTAAGCATTAATTAATTTCTGTGTGTTGTATAAGCATAATAAAGGTGAAATTTGCCTTACCAGCCATCAAGAGCTTCTTGATCAGTTGCAACGCAGAATTCGGGGCGTCCGGTTTCTTTTAGGTAACTCAACTCAGGACTAACTCCTGGATACTCCATCCTGCAAATTGAAGCAACGAACCAATTACTTTGAGGTTAAACATAAAGAGCATGCAGTAACTAAGTAATTAGGAGTTAATAATAAGAATAAGATCGATAAATACGGACCCAGGAGAAATGGAGTGTGGTCCAATAATTTGTCCATCCTGATCCTGCAAGAGGTAGCTTAGAACTCCATGGTAGACACCCACTTCACCAGTGACGAGTGTGGAAGAGTGTCTTCCACTCTCCAAGCCGCACCCACCGGCCTCAACACCAATGAGCCTCACATCCTTGTCTTCTAAGAACTCATGGAACAAACCAAGAGCGTTAGATCCAGTCCCCACGCACGCTACCAGCACGTCTGGCTTCCCTCCCCATTTCTCCAACGCTTGCTTCCTCGTTTCTCTCCCTATCACTGACTGAAACTCACGCACCATCGTCGGGCATGGGTGCGGCCCAACTGCCGAACCCGTCAAGTGGTAACTGTTTTCCATTTCTCCCACCCAACACCGAAATGCCTCCGATGCTAGCTGCGTCCTTGAAGCTTCCATTAACTCTTTCTACCTTAGCACCTAACAGTTTCATCAACTGCACGTTAGAACTTTCCTTCTCCATTTCTTTGGCGGCCATGTTGGCAATCATGGCTTGTGCAAGAGCGTTGTTCATCTTGTGGGAGCCACCGTGGTTGAGATCTTCTCTCTTGAGGTATATGCCAGGGCCTTTTCCATTGTTGTTCATCTCGTAGTACTCCGATAACCGCCGCGCGTAATACAGTGGCGTCTCTCTCCCTGCAAAGTCTTTTAATGACTCTGCTATCTCTGCCTGCATTCCACAATAACAACGAAACGAAACGTAACTTATTAATTGCCGGATTTGATTATATTTTATTGTTGTTCATGCATAATGCATGTGAAACTTATTAGCTTGACGTGAATTTTCTAACCTTAAAAGCTTCATCATGTAGGGCCTTGTTGAACTCAGCTTCAAGCTGGCTCAAACAAACTACAAGTGTCTCAGGTACAAACTTGCCTCCAAACCTACCAAATTTACCAGAATTAATGATGGGGGCATCAGTATTATTATTCCTCTCTTTCAGCTCCTTCTCTGATAAGGGTTTTATAGTAGGCACATAAGTTTTGGCCAATTTGGTAGGGAGGTTAGTCTTATAAAAGGTGTCTTGATGATCATCAGTGGCAACCATCAAACAGGAGCGCACTTTATTGGGTGCTCCTTGCTGCCTGTAATGGTTGCTGCTGCTAGCAAATGCCCCTAACTGCAATTTGCATGTCATCAATTTTAGTTTGAGTGAGAATGAAATTGATGGCTTAGAGAGTATAGATGAGAGTGCTTGGTTGACTGGTTGCTTATATTAGTTTGTGAAAAGTGATAAACTCCTGCTTTCCCTATGCCCGCTTTTATAGCTACAATTTGCACGCACTTGACTTTTCAACCGAGTAGAAGCCTATAGCTACAGTTTGCCGCGCACTTGACCTTACTACCGAGTAAAAGCCAAGTTTAGGAATGGTACGCTATTGGCTAACTGAATATGAGTTGGAAGTGTTACTAGTTACTACACATAAAGAAGCCCTATAACTAATTCTCAGTCAAAAACTTTTTTTTTTCCCGATCAATATAACTAAAAAAAAGTATGAGAAGTCAATATATGTTTTATACCATGTGTATAATAGGGTTAAATTAAAATTAGAATTAAATTAGAGGTAATTAATTAATTTTGTGTAATTTTTAATTTAAAATTTAAATTAAATCATGATTCCGGTCAATTATGACAATTAATTAATTTTGAGTAGTTTTCAATTTAAAATTTGAATCAAATCATGAATTCCGTTATTTATGGAATTAAATTAGGATTACTTCCTTCTTTCAATACGGTGTGAACTTTTTCTCTCACTCTCTCCTCGAAGCAAAAGCCGGTAAAGTGCCGCCAAGGTTACCAGCTGTCGTCGGACATCGCGCCGACACTCTTCCGACTAGCGTCGTTGTCCGCACAGGCCACCGTACATAGGGAGGACGCACATATTGTGTGAGTCAAGCTCGCGGCACCGCAGCAATCTGGATGTCCAGCGCCTCCGTCGCAGTCGGTTTGTGCCTTTTTCCCATCGCCGGATGTTCCCTTTCTCTATGAACGTGGATGGTTATTCCTGCTTGTTCATATTGTGTGAGTCATTTTATAAAGTAATTACGTTGTTATTTATACACGTTCACATTGGATGTTCGTTTTTGTATAATTTTGGATGTTCACTTTCTCAGTTTTCGTGGTTGTTTATTCTTCGAGTAATTTAACAAACAATGGAGTTTTTTGGGGTTAGGGTAACGGTGGGTGATGAAGGATTAATGTGAAAGAATTTATGATAAATTGGGGGTAGATATTACAAAACAGAATAGGCAACTAGAAATTAGGATTAATGATGTTTAATTTACATTATTAATACATATTGGGTCAAATAAACAGCTCATTATATAGATATCTCATTGTCTCCCTAGCGAGAATCTATAACTAATCATCTATCAGATTAGATTTAAAGAACACAAAGTATTTAGAAATCAATAAAAAATTAATTTAAAATAATCTAAAATTATTCTATTTTACA
>NC_029788.2:102598768-102610890 GCF_000816755.2 Arachis ipaensis
TTTAGTTTTTGTTTATTTATTTTATATTTGTTAATTATTGTTAAATAATAAAATAAAATTAATATAACAAATGTATAAATACATTTAAGAAAAATATTAAACAACTAATATTTTTCATTAATACTGTTCTTGTCGGAATTGGACCCGAGGTATGGGTCGTCTGCAACTGGAAGAGCACTAGTGATGTCCTCCTCCTATGTGCTGCACCACAAATTCTTTCTTCGTCCGAACAATGTGGAGAACCTGCAAAAGAACTCCAACGGCTAAGTCAGTTTGTGATCTCAACAATATAATAATAGTATTCGGAGAGCTCTGTTTTGTGATTTGTCTCATGTGTGTGCTAGGTCGTTTGTGTTTTGCTATTTATCTTTGAAAAGTGCATCTGTTGTAATTCGGAGATTCCTGGGACCTCAACTGAGGTGTATCGCGGATCCCTCTCTTTTATTTTGGCTCAACCGACTTTGACCTAGCAGTTCTGAGGTGTAACGTCGGCCCCGAATCGTTTGGGTATGGATCACAGCCCCCAAACTTGACTTGCTGGTGCCGGTAGCAAGTTGAGAGCTTATGTCCGAATTTCCGACGTTATACCTTTTTTTTGTAGCACCTGAGTCCCCAAGCTCAACGTGATGCCGATTTTAGCATTCGTCAACCCTTTGTGACAGCCTTATTTAATGCGTGTCTTTATTGCTGACTTTGGGAGACAAAATGACACGTTCATTTTTCTCAGTAATAAATGTTAATGGGGTATTGGTTTGAGGTGATCATGACCGTGAATGTCTCATTGGGTAAGTGAATAGTTACGATATCCAACGGTCAGGATTAATTTCCTAATGTGAATCGTGTGATAGTGCGTTATGTACTTGGGGCCTCTTTAGTTTGCTCATGTGCTCATGAATGTTTTTTGTAGCCTCAAGTCAAAGAAGATGACAATGAAAGGTTAGTATTTTGTTTCTTCCATCATTTGTTCCCTGTTGTCTGTTCTAATATGTTTTAGAAATGAAAAAACCAAAAGATAAAGTAGTGGAGGTTAAGGATGATTTATGTGAATGGGTACATGCGGACGTGAAGTGTCGCGCTTCCCTTTTCCAAAACTCTAAGAGTTTAGCTGAGCTTAACGCCGTGAGTTGGGTCTTCGCGGCTCTGGTGTTGGTATCGAACTACTTTCCTGTAACGGGGAGGAGAGGGTTTGTGAAAAATGGGTGATTGGGCTTATTTCTATGTGTATACTTGTTTAGTGACGGAACTAAATGTAAAGTTCCCTTTTTCAGAATTTGAGTGTATGATTTTGACACAGTTGAACTGTGCTTCCTCCAAACTCCACCCCAACTCTTAGGCTTTTCTTCGTGCCTTTGAGTGTTTAATGGGGTTTCTGGAGTATGAGCCTTCTTTGAACATCTTCTTTTCGCTATTCCAAACGAAGGGGGTTCAAAAAGGTCTCTGGATAAACTTGAGCAGTTATCCATGGCGCTCTTTGTTTGTCTTGTACAAATATTCTTTAAAAAACTTTAAGGAAATGTTTGTGAAAGTTCGCTCCTGTGAAATAGAGTATCCTTTCTTCTTAGATAGTGAATTAGGAGAAAAGTTTCCTCTCTATTGGTGCCCCGAATCCATGCAGGTTCTGGATGCTGTTAAGAGGTCTGAGGAAGAAGACTTGCTATTAGAGTATCTTATTGACTATTTTTCTGCCGGGAAATTGTTATCTATTGCGAAGATTTTGAAGTTTAAAAATGATGTTGATGGGTTAAATAGCTACATTGTTGAGGGTCATGCTAATGTTGCTTTGTTGTTTAGACTGTTTTATATGGTGATAATTTGTTGTACTTTGTTTGTACAGGTGGAAGGGTTCTGAGCTTGTCCTCGGCAAGGATGAGATCTTTCTTTGATCAAAAGAAAAAGGAGGGTATGGAGGTCTCAGGGAGTAAGGTGATAAACGACAAGGAGGGTAGGGAGGTCTCGGGGAGTTAGGTGATGAAGAACAATGTTGCTGATACTGCACAGTCTAGTGCGCACCCTCGGGGTGAGAAACGGAAGAGTCTTGAGCCTGAACGCTCGCTTGAGATCCTTTCTGGTGTAGACTTGGTTTTTGGTTCTGGGGTTAGACATGAGGTAAAGAAGCAAATGCGGTTACATGGCTTTGTGAATGGTGATAGTGTAGAATCCACTTGGAGTGATCAATTTCCTTTTGCTGCCCTGGCAGATAGGGTCGCTCAAAATCCAATTGATGTTTAAGTGCTAAAGGATGCTGGGAGGGAGGTAATGGGTAGTATCTTCAGGTGAATTTGATTTGTGATATAGACTTTTTCCTAGTTCGTTATTTGTGGCTTTTAATTGTATGAAAATTTGGTTTGTTGAAGGTTATTGGTACAATGTTGCCTTGTGTTGGTCGGAGTACAGAGTTACTGGGGGTTGAAGAAAGGAATGATGCTAAGAATTTTATGAAGCTTGAGAGGTCTGTTGCTGAGAGGAAAGGGGTAGTTATCGATCTTACCAAGAAGATGAAAGATCTGGCGGTGGAGGTAGAAAACTTGCAAGATTAGATTCGAACACTTCAGAGCCAGTTGCAGAAATCTAATGTGGAGAAGGGTAAAACGACATCTCGAATTAGAGAGCTTGAGGATGAAGGGCTAGAGTTATTTGCGGCGGGATTTGATCGCGCTATAAATCAAGTTGCTGTTTTTTCTCCTGACTTTGATGTTAGTCGTTTTAATGTTACAAAAATTGTTTTGGATGGACATCTGGTGGATGACGAACTTGGAGGGAAGGTCCAGGATGAGACTGCAGGTGCAGTTGGAAAAGATAATTGATGTTTAGAACTTTTATTTTGTACTAGTTTGTTTGGATGGACTTTAGTCTTTTGATAGTTTCATTTGAACCTTCTCGGATTGTAAAGCTATAATGCTTTTTAAATGACCGTGCAACATCTTTTGTTGCTTTTTGTATGTTTGAAATGGTGCTTTGATTTTCATCGCATGTTTGTTTTGACAGATCGTTTAGAAAAGATGCATGAATTATTATTTTAAGATAATGTTGAGATGCTTTGAAGTGGTCGGCCTCGTTAAAACCTCCCCGAGTAAAACTCTTTTTGGGAAAAACCTCAGTGGTAGGAAAAAGAGTACCTTCCGGATCTTCGAATTGTTTACAAATGGTCAAATGTAGTATAACCGTAATGACAAAATATTCCATGTATTTGGTAAATCGACCCCTTCCAAAGTTTGTAGGGAGTATGCTCCTCCGCCATGAACTTGCGAAACTCGGAAGGGACCTTCTCAATTTGCGGCGAGCTTGCTTTGCCCTAGGGTTTTGCTGACATCTTCAAGGCATTTGAGGACGAGGGGTCCTTGTTGTAATGGCTGAGGTCTGACCTTCTTATTGTACTTGTGTTGTATTATGAGCTGCATTACTTCTTGTCGTATTCTTGCGGCTTGTCGTTCCTCTTCTATGGTATCCAACTCAGCGTTCCTCATTTGGTCATCTGCCTCTTCATTAAAATAGTCGGTTCTGATTGACCCTTGGGATATTTCTACTGGGATCATGGCATCGGTTCTGAAAACTAGCTTGAAAGGTGTTTCTTTGGTCGAACTTTGTGGGGTGGCAGGGACGGACCCAGGTAGGGTAATAAGGGGGCATTTGCCCCCACTCTTATTTTTTAAAAAAAAAATATATACATATATAATATGCCCCCATTTTAAATTTTAAATAACCCTATTGCAAATAAATTTAGCCTATTATTTAAAGTCTCAAATCTACTTTATCTTTATATCATTTTGACTATTAGTTAACCAAATCAAATTTAGTCTTCTCTCATTCTCAAATCCCAATCGTCATCACTCCTTTATTCTCTTAAATCCTCTTCTTAGTTTCAACCTTCTTTTTCTATTCATTTTCTAGTGGTCATCTTTTCTTCATCAAAAGTTAAATTTTAAATTCTCTATTTTTTAAATATAACTCTTCATGACTCTATGTATCTTTCAATTTCATTGTTTCTCTTTTTGATATTTTCAATTACAAATTATAATTCAAGCAATTATAGTTTAGGTATTAATCTAATTTTTTATTCTCTTTATAAATTTATATATTTTATTTTATTCTCAATTTAGTGATCTTTATTATTTATTTGTTTATCTTTCGCTCTATTTTATTATATGTAATTATGTTGCATATACATTTCTAAAGTCAATTGATCAATTTACTAATTTAGAATATATATTTTTTATTTATAGAAATAATAATAGAAGATTATTTTAAAAAAATATCTTTCATTTTATTTTATTATATGTAATTTTTAGTTTTTTTATTCGAATAATTAATGTGCACTTTTATTTTTTTTTTAATTTAGATTAATATATCTTTGGATAGTAATGTATATTATTGTTGCCCTCCAACATAAATTTTCTGGGTCCGTCACTGTGGGGTGGTGTTGTATCCCTAAAGTATTTCTGGTATTAACTTGGCCCACTGACTTTTGGCCAAGGTTAGCTTTTTTCTTAATACCTACAAAATGATCTTGTTAGCTGCTTCGACGAGCCCGTTAGTTTGTGGGTGTTCGACCAATGAAAAATGATGGTTTATGTTCAATTTTTGTAAAACATATGCTATTTTCTTATTAGTAAACTGTCTACCATTATCAGTGACGATGTCCATAGGTAACCTATATCGACATATAATAAATTTTCAAATGAAACTTTGTACCTTGTCTGCTGTTATTTTGGCGAGTGGTTGAGCTTCTATCCACTTCGTAAAGTAGTCAATTGCTACAAGTAGGAATTTTACCTGGCCTTGTGATACTGGAAAAGGACCAAAAATGTCAAGCCCCCATCTGTGGAATGGCCATCCGATCTCTGACGTGTGTAGCATCTCGGCTGGGTTGTGTATTACGAATGCGCACTTTTGACAGTTGTCACACCGTTGGACCTTGTTCATGCAATCTCTCTTGAGGAAGGGCCAATAATACCCTGCTCTTAGTAACTTTGCTGCTAAACTTTGACCTCTTATGTGTGTGCCACAAATGCCTTCATGTACTTTTGACATTGCTAGGGCGGCGTCTTCGTCTCCCAGGCACTTTAGCAGAGGCCGGGAGAATCCTCTTCTATATAGATCATTTCCAATAAGAGTGAAAAAATTGGCTTTTTTCCTGAAGATCTTTGAGTTTTCCACTGTTGTTGGTATGGTTCTATTTTTTAAATAGTTGACATATGGAGTTCTCCAGTCTTTGTCCTGTGACAAACTTAGAATAAGGTCGTTGCATATACTAGGTTGTTCCAGGGTTATCTGTGATAATTTTGGTGGTGTATCTGTTTTTCTTGATGTAGCCAGTTTAGATAAGATGTCGGCCCTATTGTTTTCATGCCTATGAGCATGTGTAATTTAAAAATTTTGAAATTGCTGAATTAAATGTTTTACCTATGTTAGATATTGTAAAAATGCCATTTACCTATTGAACGATGAGGAGGGAGTCACAATAGACTTTGATGTGTTGAATTCTACTTTCTTTGGCTAGGCATAGGCCGACCAGCAGTTCTTCATACTTGGATTGGTTATTGCTTACTGGAAATATGTACTTTACTGATTGCTCGGTAGAAACCCCTGCTTTGTCTTTGAGCACAATTCCAGCACCCCCGCCATCCTTATTGGAAGCACCGTCCACATATAATTCCCACTCCGAATAGAGCTTGTCTGTTGGGGTGAATTTTGCAATGAAGTCAGCAAGCCTCAAGCTTGATAGTTGATGGCGTATTCAGATAACTCAACCGACCACTATGTTACCGTTCCTGCAAGATCGGGTCTTGTGAGTACTTGCCACCATGGTTGATTAGTTCGTATCACGATCTCGTAGCCCTGAAAATAATTTCATAGACACCGTGCTGTAATTAGCAAAGCATAGGCTAGTTTTTCAATAGTTGGGTATCGTGTTTCTACATTCTGTAGCATTTTACTGATAAAGTAGACTGGGTGATGCTCCCGATCTATTTCTATTACAAGCATAGATAAAATTGAATTAGCAGAAACTGAGAGGTATAAATACAGTGGTTTACCATGTATTAGTTTTTTCAATATCAAAAGTGATGCCAGGATTGTCTTGAACTCAGTGAAGGCTGTTTCGCACTTGTCAGACCATGCAAAATTTCTAGACTTTCGCAGTGTGTTAAAGAAATGGCATGATCTTGTTGCTAGCGTTGGTAGGAATCTTGATAAGGCCGCCAACCTTCCTGTTAACTATTGTACTTCTTTGATCGTTGTTGGCGACTTCATCTGTATGACCGCGTTGTATTTGTCGGGATTTGCTTCAATTCCTCTGTGGGTTAACATGAACCCTAGGAACTTTCCTCCTTGTACCCCGAATGCACACTTTTCAGGGTTAAGGCGCATGTTGTACTTCCTCAATTGCTTAAATACTTCCTTGAGATCGGACAAATGAGCCTTTTCATTTCCCAACTTGACGACCATATCGTCTACGTACACTTCCACATTTCTTTCGATCTAGCTCTAAAAAACTTTGTTCATCAAGCGTTGTAGGTGGCACCTACATTTTTAAAGCTAAAAGCCATTACTTTATAGCAAAAATTCCTGTGTTCAGTTATAAAGGTTGTTTTGTCCTCATCTAAAGGGTGTATGAGTATCTGGTTATAGCTTAAATAGGCGTCAATGAAGTTTAAAACTTTGTACCCAGAGTGTTGTCTACAAGCTTGTCAATGCACGGCAATGAGTATGAGTCTTTTGGACAGGTTTTGTTTAGATCGGTGAAGTCAACGCACATTTGCCATTTTCTGGAATTCTTTTTTACCATGACAACATTTGCTAACCAAGATGTAAAGCAGATTTCTTGAATGAACCCTGAACTTAGTAATTTTTGTGTTTCCTTGATAGCAGCTTTTATCTTCTCTTGTCCTAGGAGTCGCTTCTTTTGTTTTATTGGACGAGCTTTTGGATCCAGAGCGAGTTTATGGCATATAACTTCTAGGTCTATCCTTGGCATGTCGGTTGAGGTCCAAGTGAACAGGTTGGCGTTTGCTTGGAGTAGATCGATAATTTGTTGCATATATCCTACAGACAATGCGAAGCTGATGTTAGTGCCTTGGATGTCATTGCCAATAATGCTTACCTTATGGAGGTCATCGATCGGCACAAGTCGTTCCTTTATATTTGTCTGAGGATCTAGCTCGGCTAATCTTGGTATATCATCGGTATTGTAGACCGAATTGATTCTCGGCATTAGTGGTTGTTTCATTTTGAGTCCAACATTGTAACATTGCCTCGCTTCCTTTCTGTCAGAGTGTACTGTCGCTATGGTTCCATCCTGTAAGAAAAACTTAACACAGAGGTGAACTGCGGAGACTATAGCTTCGAAAGCATTTAAAGATGGTCTCCCGAGTACGATATTATAAGGACTAAAGCAATCGGCAACTAAATATTGAATATCTAAAGTTTTGGAATAAGGATACTCCCCTAGGGTAGTCCTCACCCAAACATAACCTGTTACCGGGACTCTTTCTCCGGAGAATCCGACCAATTCGCAAGAGGATGGTTGTAACACCTTTTCACTTAACTGCATCTTTTTAAAAGTAGATAGGAATAGGACATCGGCACTACTTCCGGGATCCATGAGGGCCTTTTGGATCGTTAAGTCTCCTGTTGTTACCGAGATTACAACTAGGTCATCAAGATTATGAGTTTTGGATTGAAAATCTTTGTTTGCAAACGTGATTTCCGGGATGTGGAAAGCATTTGTTTGTGATGTTGGGTCATCTTGTAGTATTAGCATGATCTGATAGCTTCTTTTCCTGGCCGAGCTTGTGTCGCCGCCGCATGCGAATCCTTCCAATATGTAATTGATGACTTTCCTTGGTGGGTGACCCTAAACCCTAAATTGAAAAGTGGACCTTAAACCCTAATTTAATAAAACATAGAACAATGTTATCTATAATTAATTTTTATTAATGTTAAATTAACTTGATTGAACTTGATTAATAAAAATACTTAGATGTATATATAACATTATTCCTTTCAAAAACATACATCAGGGATAACTATAAGGCAAACTCAACGGTACCAGTCATTTTAAATTATTCTTGGTATTGTTACACACTCAAAAGCACAACATCTAGTATGCCTGAAATAAAATTTCGGGACACGACTATTATGAAAATATATCATAATAGTAGTAACTGATTTGTGACTGAAAATTATTTGACATCATATTTGTCGTAAAAAGAAGATTGTGACGGATTTAGCTACTAATTTAAGCAACTACCCAAAAATATTTGGGTTAAAAAAATTGGTCGCAAATTAAGATTGTGTGACTAAGTAACCAATTAAAGCATGCACTTTAAATATATAAAACGTTTCGATCACTTTTCATTTAATAATGATTTTTAGAAATAAAAAATAAAAAAAAGTGGAAGCCAGAGCAATAGTGCAATTTAATAATTAATATATATAAAAAGTGTCATATATAATTATTCCGAAGGTTACCTGAAATGTTAATTTGGGTCTGAATGTGAGGTCTAGATCCCTTTAGATGGCAGCGTCTGACTTGTTTGGTGTCGAGTTGTCCCCTATCCAAGTTTCTCGTGAGGAGATGGGGATGGTACCTGCACGAGACTCTGATGCTTAAGTTAGCAAGGGCTTTAGGTAGATTTTTAATAGATTAGAACGTAAATATACCTGAGGGGTGTCAGTGTAATTATAGTAGAGTAGATAACCACCTTTGTTGGAGTAGTTCCATCTTTATTGATGGATAACCGTTCTCTTTATCTTGGAAGTTTGTTAGGATCTATCTTTCAGAGAAGATAGAGATATTTGGAGAGATTTGGGGAGACAGTTAGTTACTTAAATAAGCATAAGCTGCCCCTTTTCATTGTGTCCGACCTCTTAGGTGGGTCTTTCATCCTTATTGGGCCTGGTTTTTGTGTTTTGGGCCAGGATATGAACAGTGCCCCTGCTTGAGGTTGAGCTTTACAAAGTCGGACTCGAGCAATTGGATTACCAACTCGAAATGTTGAGTTGTGGAGAAGCTGCCTAGTAGTTTTGAGATCTGAAGCCAAGGAAGTCGGTCAACTCAACATGCTTTGAATGATGTAACATTTTCGTAATCGTTACTCCATAACTATTTGTGCGCTTTTCCCGTGCGCTATCATTTTGTTGTAGGGTAATTGTTACTTTATCGTATTGCAATCTGATATTACAAGTCATTTTTATGTTCTGTGTGACTTGCTCTCTTTACACGACTTGTTTTTGGCCAAGTATTTTCTTAGAACTGATTTGTACAAGTCGTTCTTTCTGAGTTATTTAAGGCTTGTAGGCTTTGTATGATTGGTTTTAGCACATCTTTCTTAACCAGAGAATATTTCTTGTCATAATTTCGTACAACTCGCTCAGATCGAGTTGTTTTGAGGATGCATGACTTGTTTTAATACAAATCACCTTTCTGAAACTTATTTTGATTTTGTACAACTCATTTTATACCGAGTTATTTTGAAGATTGTAGATGATTATTTCTTGATCGAATTTTATGCAACTTGCTTAGTTCGAGTTGTTTTGTAGCATAATGACTTGTTTTAATACAAATCATTTTTGAAACTAATAGTACAAATTTTGTACAACTTGTTTTGATGCAAATCGTTTATTTCAAAACTCGTAATTATTTCTGGGTACTCGTCTAGCTCGTTCGATACGAGTAGTTTTAAGGTTTTACGATTTGTTTCATTTCAAATCATTTAATTAAAATGTGGCTATTTCTTGATCTGATTTCATGCAACTCGTTTAGTTCGAGTTGTTTTTAATACTCCACAACTTGTTTTACAACTTGTTTACTTTGAGTCCTTTTAAAGTATCAGATCATCTTTATAGCCATCGGACTTCATTGCTTTATCCATTATGTCCCTGCTCGAGATCGAGCTTTATAAAGTCGAACTCGAGCAATTAAGTGGATAGGATTATCGAATGAATTTCAATAATTTATTCAACTTGTTTGATTCAAGTTGTTTCTAGAGTGATAGAATTTTATACAACTTGTTTTTAATACAAATCGCTTAGAACATATGGTCATTTTTTACTTGATTTTGTTTAACTCATGAGCTTCAGTTGTTTTAAATCATCAATCCTTATTATAACCATTCGACACCAATTTGAACCTCGTCGCTTTATCCGAGCGACCATTTAAAAAGGTCGGCTCATGAATTTTGTGCTTTGTCGAGCATAAATTGGCGCCTTAGGTGAATGGATTATATTCTTTTATTCCCTCCCTTTTCTAGTTTTAATCATCAATCCTTATTATAACCATTCGACACCAATTTGAACCTCGTCGCTTTATCCGAGCGACCATTTAAAAAGGTCGGCTCATGAATTTTGTGCTTTGTCGAGCATAAATTGGCGCCTTAGGTGAATGGATTATATTCTTATTCCCTCCCTTTTCTAGTTTTTACAAGGTTGTCATCCTTGTGTATGATATAACTCATTTTTACCCGACCTGTTTTAATTAGAGAATTGTTTTTACGTTTTGATTTTGTTCAAAATATTTACAATCCTTTCTTTCCTTTCCAAATCGTTTCTGTATGAGTCGTTTGGTTGAAGGATTCTTTTTCTTGTCTCGAGGGTAATAGGGCAGGTTTGTCCGTGGAAAGGGTTCCCTGAGTCGAGAATTTTCTTCTATTTTGATGTATTTCTCTACCCTTTCTTGAACTTCATTCAAAGAAGTCGTGTATCATTTGGATATTGACTGGGAGAATGGTCCCTCTTTGAGACCATTGACTAGGCCCATAATCACGGCTTCAGTGGACAGATTTTGAATCTCTAGGCAGGCATTGTTAAACCTTTCCATATAGTCACGAAAAGTCTCGCCGACTTCTTGCTTAACTCCTAGTAGGCTCGGGGCGTACTTTGTTTTATCCTTCTGGATGGAGAATCTGGTTAGAAACTTCCTTGCTAGGTCATCGAAACTAGTTATCAACATGGGAGCAAGTTGTCAAACCAATTCATTGCCGCTTTGGTCAACATTGTTGGGAAGGTTTTGCAACGGGTAGTGTCAGAGGCGTCAGCCAGGTACATCCTGCTTTTGAAGTTACTGAGATGGTGCCTTGGATCGGTCGTCCCATCATAGAGATTCATGTCAAGTGTTTTGAAATTGCTGGAAACTTTAGCCCGCATGATCTCTTCTATGAACAGGTTTTCCCCACCTAGGGAGCTGTCTTCTCGATCTATTCAATTACTTTGATTGCGAAGGTCGGCTTCTAACTTCTGGAGCTTTTCTTCTAGCTCCTTTTGTCGTCTTACCTCTCTCCGCAACTCTCGTTCTGCTTCTCGCTGTCGCTCAGCCTCATACTCCAGCTGTTCCAGCCATTCTCGCTAGCCACAAAATAGGCCCAGTATCTCAGCCGTTTGTGGGGGTTCTTCCTCTTCAAGGTGACAGATTTCCGAATGAATCCACCTTGGCTGGCATTTTTCTGATGGCCTTTCCCCATGAGGACCATGCGTCTGGTGTGGTGAAGGTAGTATAATGGCGTTGCCTTTTGGTTAGGGCTCAACTTTAGATTTAGACGTTGTGTAGCCATCTTCATACTGGTGGTCTGTCATTACCAGAAGGTGAATTCCAGGTCTCCAGCAATGGCGTCAATGTTTCGAGGGTTACTTGAAATGTTAATTTGGGCTTGAACGTGAGGTCCAAATCCCTTTTGATGGCAGCATCCGACTTGTTTGGTGCCGACTTGCCGCATGTCCGAGTTCCTCATGAGGAGATGGGAGGTGGTACCTACAAGAGATTTCGATGCTTAAGTTAGTAAGGGCTTTAGGCAGATTTTTAATAGATTATAACGTGAATATACCTGAGAAGTGTCAGTGTATTTATATTAGAGTAGATAACCACCTTTGTTGGAGTAGTTCCATCTTTATTGATGGATAACCATTCCCTTTATCTAGAGAGTTTGTTAGGATCTATCGTTTAGAGAAGATAGAGATAGTTGGAGAAATTTGAGGAGACAGTTACTTACTTAGATAAATATAAGCTGCCTCTTTTCATCGTGCTCGACCTTGTTAAAGAGGTGGGGCCACCCTCTTAGGTGGGTCTTTCATATTTATTGGGCCTGATTTTTGTGCTTTAAGATAGGGTATAAACAATAATCATGTCTCTT
>NC_029788.2:102610941-102614396 GCF_000816755.2 Arachis ipaensis
GTAACAATGATACGGGGTTTAAAGAAAGAAGAAAAAAACTAGATTATTACTAATTTTTTAAACTTAACACCACTTGCATCAGCAAGAAGGTGATGAAACAAGCATAGAAGAGGCTGCTCGAAGAACTTAATTTCAGGAACTTCTCCTTGACCCAGTTTAGCGAGAGCATCCATGCAGAAATTAGCCTCCTTGTAGATATATCTTACTTCTACATTATTCATCTTTGCCAAAAGCTCTTTGATTGAGCAAACGAGAGAAGAACTACCAAGGCTCTTAGGAGACACCTTCTGAACCAATGTTACGGCACATCTAGAGTATGATATTACCACTAATTTTGCGATCATTAGCTCAAAAGCTAGTTTAATCCCAATATACAAGCCCCATAATTCAACCATGGTTATGGTATAGGCTCCGATGTTCATAGTGAAACCAGCAATCATGCAGCTAGCCTAATCCCTAATAATACCCCCGCAGGCACCTCTGCTACCAGGATGAATGACTGATTCATCTAAATTCAATTTAGTCCATCCCCAATTTGGCACCTTCTATCCGACAAGCTCCTCTCTGGTAAGATTTAGTAAGCTACTACTATGCTCAGTTATGCTCAAAATAATGCTATAATTTTCTATAATTTTTTTTATTATTTGGTAAAGTTGATTGTTCGCCAGAATCTCGACCCTGAAAAAGAGATCATTTCTACACTTTCAGACTATATTACATGTTGTGACGAAGATGATGGGCCACAGAGTCTCATACTACTTTTGAGAGACCAATGAAAGGTTAGTACTAAGCCATCCCTGAAAGGATTGGTAGAAAAAAATTTTCTGTGCGTCTCTATTTACTATGATAATCCATGTCTAAGGCGTGGAGCACAGTCTCTTTCTCTCCACAGCATCTTGGACAGTCTATATTATCTATGAGGTTTTTGCTCTTCTTCCTGCTGTTGGTAAGCAAAGTTTCATGGGTAAGGAGCCAACAGAAGGTTTTCAAACGCTGAGATAAGTTATTTTTCCAAAGCAATATGTGTAACCTATTATTATTTTTCTTGTTATTGAAAAAAGTCTCATAGGCTGATTTAATTGTAAACTTGCCATCTGCTGCTGGAAGCCACCCCATAGTATCTGCTCCAATGTGAGAATTGGGAGATTTTAAAATTCTAATGTGCTCTAGAACATCCTCAGGCAAAACCTGACTAATTTTTGTCCAATTCCAAGTATTCTGAGAACTAATATAATCACACAACCTTTCTCCAAGCGTTTCTTCATCGAGGTTAATGGTAGCTAAGTCTCTTAATTTATGAATTCCTGGGATCCAATAGTCATCCCAAAAAGAAATACTTTTTCTGTCACCTATTCTCCAAATTAGGTTCCCTTGAAATTTTTTCCATACTTTGTTATTCCAATCCAATCGTTTGAGCTGCTGGTCTTCTTATGGACTTTGGGTATGATGTTGTCTCTTCCCGCATACTTTGCTCTCATGACTTGAACCTATAGGGAATTCCTTTTGTAGATTAATCCCTAAGCAAGTTTCATAAGAAACAGTTGATTGGTCTCCTGTGCCTTTTGAATCCACAATCCACCCTCCTCCTTTGGTTTACAGATTTTCTCCCAACTTAAGAAATGGACCTTTTCATCATCTTCGCTATTGCCCCATAGGAAGTCCCTACAAAGTTTATCTATTTTAACATAAACCGCAATAGGAATCTTCATAGTCTGCATGTAGTAACTAGGAATGGTTGATAACACCGATTGGATAAGAGTGCATCTCCCTGCAAAAGATAGAGATTTCTTGTTCCAGCTAGATAACTTGGTTTGCATGCGGTCAAGGATGAACTAAAAATGACTTACACTTCTGCGTGATCAAGGATACTCCTAAGTATTTTTCCAGATTAGTCTTCAGGGTCATTCCAAGCTCCTGGCTTAGTAGCTGCCTAATATTATGATTAACATTTTTAGAGAAGTAGACACAAGACTTGTGGAAGTTGATTCGTTGTCCTGAGCTCTCACAAAAAGTTTGTAAGGTCTCCTTAATCGTTCGCACTTGTTCACTAGAAGCTTTAGCAAAGAGAACCAAATCGTCTGTAAAACAAAGATGAGATATTTTAGGTCTATTTCTAGAAATAGTTATTGGCTCCCATTTTTTATCAGCAACTAGTTTGTTAATAAGGTAGGATAAACGCTCAATACAAAGAACAAAAAGATAAGGTGAGAGAGGGTCTCCCTGTCTAATCCCTCTTGTTGGGGAGAACATCTCAGAGAGTGACCATTCCAAAAGAGATTTATGGTAGGGGTAGAAATGCAGTGGGCAATGACGTTAATGATTTCTTTTGGGATACCAACATCTTTCAAAGTATCCACCACAAAATTCTAGTTTAACCTGTTATAGGCCTTCTCCAGGTCGATCTTTATAGCCATGATTCCTTTTCCTTGATTCTTATTACGCACGGTGTGAACCACCTCCTGTACCACTAGAATATTGTGTGCACTTATCCTGCTAAGAATAAAACTAGATTGAGTGTTAGAAATAAGTACAAGCATATAATTTTTAAGTCTAGAGGCAATAATCTTAGTAACCACTTTGTAGCAAACATTATATAGACTAATAGATCTAAAATGACTACAATTTTTAGGTACAGAAATTTTAGAAATGATTGTAATAAGAGTCCTGTTAACTTCATTAATATTTGTGGGTTGCTGAAAAATAGATTTCACCCAATTTGTGAAGGATTCAGCAATAATATTCCAAGACTGCTGGAAAAATTTTGCTAGAATATCATCACTTCCCGAGACCTTTCAACTTTCCATATCAAAAATGGTAGCTTTAACTTCCTCTTGAGATACCTCTTCCCAAATATCAGTATAATCCCTTCTAACAAGCTTTGAGAAACAGCCATATAGGGAAAAAAGATTGTAGTTTGAATCTATTTGAATCCATAGAGTATAAGGTCTTGAAAGAATCAACCCCCTCTTAACTACTCAACATCGTCAATC
Source organism: Arachis ipaensis (assembly GCF_000816755.2). Taxonomy (NCBI): domain Eukaryota; kingdom Viridiplantae; phylum Streptophyta; class Magnoliopsida; order Fabales; family Fabaceae; genus Arachis; species Arachis ipaensis. The sequence goes on from NC_029788.2 coordinate 102,613,932, forward strand.
CATTCTCCTGAATCACTCTTAAGGGCTGTTATCCTATTCCTTTTCCTTCTATCATTTGACTCTAAGTCAGTCATTATAAAATAAAGCATTTATATTTATTTTTTTTACTATTTTCATATTTATTATTATCATTATTATTAAATTATGACGATGCTGGTATTTATTACAATTATAAACTATGACCATATATAACTCAAAAACACGGACCATAATTCAAAAATTACAATTTTTAATACCAATATAAGTTACCTTCAAACATGGCAACATATTAAAAATGTTATGTTACAGTGGTATATAGTTGGATTCATTAAAAAAAATTACACAAAATTAATATTTAGTTAATTATATTAATTAATTTTAATATTTATAATTTAAAATATAAAATTTAAATAAATAAAATAATTTTAAAAAATTAATTACCTAACATTATTCACTAATTTGTTATTAGATATATAAAGGTAACTT
>NC_029788.2:102614767-102625035 GCF_000816755.2 Arachis ipaensis
ATATGAGATTCAACAATTCTAGTATATCGCAACCGTTCTTGTTTGAAACTTAGGATAGAAAATTGTATTTCTCAAAGCGGGATAATAACCTAATTAAACTAATGACATGTGAAGGCTCTTTTTTAAATAAGTTAAAAAAATTATACTTACTCTTTTAAACATTTTAAAATTTTGTCGTCCTTTTAAACATTCAGTAACTATTTCACAAGCAGACTATAGTTCAGACATAAACTGCAAAATAGCCTACAAAGACTATAATACAGATGCTGCAGCGTAATAGTGGTGGGCATTGCTACAGCGCAGCTATTGGCATTGTAATAGTATGAGAACGCCATAGCACATGTGTTACTTGCGAAATTATATGCAAATTTGTCGCGAAAGATTGCTATATATATCACATCCACCGAATTACTTTCACCTTTCATCTTTTCTTTTTTCTTTCTCACAAACATAAATTCTCTAAAATGGCTAATAGACGTGTAGTTGTTGTTGTTTTTCCAAATATAACAATATTATGCAAAGATGATGGTGCATATTTTGAATGTAGTGACTCTGTTGTTATGCATACTTTGTAGTTGCATTCGTTGACCAAGTTTAAAAGATTGATTCTAGTCAACATGAGAATATACTTGGAATTAAGCATGTTTGAAAAATTGTTATTGGTGCATTTCATTGGACGCCATAAGGAATATTCAATATAAGGCATCGTTGCTAAAGGATGATGATCATGTGCGAGCTATGTTTGATTGCCATAGAAAGATTGTGACTGAACAAGTAGACGTTGGCGGTAATTCTTCTTCCTCACGTGTATCCCCAACCGGTTGTGCAGTAGGAAGAACCAAATTCCCCACAAGAAATCGGTTTTCTCTCCCAATGGCTGAATCCAGTGCTGATTTGGCTTTCGAAGAGTCTGAGTCAGATGAGAAGTGGATCCAAATTGATTCTAATAGTGATAACAATGACGATACAAAAGTTTGTTCTAGAGACTTTATCATCTTTTACTTCCTCACGGCATGTATTGCCATCACTTTTGTCACTTCCTAGCCGAGCCCAAGTTCCAAGCCATTATTCGACATTAGATTTAGATACTATGTAAGTGGAGCCAATGCCTTTTGGTCTAATGGTGCTAATGACTATAATATAGATGGGCGCATAGATCTAAGAATTGGTCATGGATTTTACGGTAGAGAGTCTGTTTCTTGCCATCAAGAACTACAACATTTGTCGAAGTGTAGAGTATTAAGTGGTTGAATCTGATTATCTGAAGTATCATTGTCAGTGAAGCATTCGGGTTGTATATTGACAGAATCTTGGTTATTGGGGGGGTTTTTTAAATATGAGTTTATGCACACGTGCTTGGCGCCAACAACATCCCAAGATCATTCAAATCTCAACAGCAACCTGATCTACAAAGTTATCTTTCCCATGATAGAAGGTAAATTTTTGAAATTTTTACATTTGTGTTTGGGAAAATAGTTACATATTTATCATGTTATTGTTGTAAGATTTCTAAAAATAGTTGACATATTAATCAATTTAGATAATCCTTCCGTTCCGATAAGAGTACTACAAGGGGCAGTAAAGTAGAGTTACATATTTAAGCTATCGTAAAAGAAATTTTAGATGGTGAAACAAAAAATAATTGCTTAGTTCTATGGGGATTGAAAAGAGTCGTACAATCAGCTTCTGAGGTTGCCAAATGCGATTGACCAATATTTGCGTAGTATAGTTCATGATATCAAGCTCGTGCCACATTATGAAGGCATACTTCGAGACTTTTGTTCTATGCAATTTGATAAGGGGATATTTCCTCCCTGCATTAAAGTCTTCAAGTATTGCAAATCTCTGGTATCTATTGATGTCATACATTTGTATGGGTGATAGAGATGGATTTTGTTGATGGCCTTTGCACAAGACGACAACTCAAACATTCTTTCCATTACTTTTGAATTGGTTGAGTCGGAGTCAATAGAGTCTTGGTTGTTCTTTATAAGGAATTCACAGCAGCATGTGACTCCTCAGCAAGATATTCTTGCCATATATGATAGAGCTGGAGCTATATATGCCACAAAGAAAGAGGAGGGTAGTGGATGGCATCCTCTAGGGGCATACCATGCTTATTATTGTATCCGTCATATGGTTGCTGATTTCATGAGTCGGTTCCAGTGTAAAAAAAGAAAAATGAGCCTGATCAATGCAGTATATTCTCCAAATCAGGAGAAACATTTGGCGTATATGAGAGCATTAAGAGATCTCAAATCAAAATTTTCTACGTGGGCAAATATGTTTCGCAAAGAAGTCTGGCTACGACACTATAATTCTGGGCCAAAGGTTTGGCCACATGATTACCAACCTATCTGAATGCACCAATGCTATGCTAAGTGAGATGTGTAACCTTCCCATCACAGCCATTATTTAGTCCACATATATGCGACAGCAGAACTTGTTTGTTAGGAAAGGCCAAGAAGCATTTGCTTGACTTAATCGGGGAAACATGTTTTCATAGTACCTGAGAAAAATGTTCAGAAAAACATGGATGCTATCCCCAAGATGGGTGTGCATGAATCCAATCGTTTTGCTTCAATTTTACATCATCAGGCATCTGTCTCAGGCGAGCCTTCAACTATATCATCTTAATGGTGAAAGACTCGGATTGCTGCCCTTTGGTGGCTCCCAGTGCAATGGCAACACTCTAACTGCCTCCTCAACCTTCTCTTATGTGTCACAATCATAATAAGTCTGAAAATTACAGCTGCAACCTCCTACCGACTACCTATACGTCTGCAAGCCATGGTGATATGCAACATCCTAAAGAGTAATGGTACCTGGTGTGCGAAATCGTGATCATTCCATTCCTTGGTAACGGCGCTAAAAACTCGATACGCACGTTCATGATCTTATATCTGTTTCACAATTTCGTACAACTAACCAGCAAGTGCACTGGGTCGTCCAAGTAATAAACCTTACGTGAGTAAGGGTCGATCCCACGGAGATTGTCGGCTTGAAGTAAGCTATGGTCACCTTGTAAATCTCAGTCAGGCAGATTCAAATGTATTAAGAGATTATAGTGAACGAAAATTAAAATAGGATAGGGATACTTATGTAATTTATTGGTGAGAATTTCAGATAAGCGTATGGAGGTGCTTTCGTTCCTCTGATCTCTGCTTTCCTGCTGTCTTCATCCAATCAATCCTACTCCTTTCCATGGCAAGCTTTATGTAGGGCATCACCGTTGTCAATGGCTACATCCCATCCTCCTGTGAAAATGGTCCAATGCGCTGTCACTGCATGGCTAATCATCTGTCGGTTCTCGATCATACTGAAATAGGATCCATTGATCCTTTTGCGTCTGTCACTACGCCCAGCACTCGCGAGTTTGAAGCTCGTCACAGCCATCCCTTCCCAGATCCTACTCGAAATACCACAGACAAGGTTTAGACTTTCTGGATCTCAGGAATGGCCATTCATGGGTTCTAACTTATACCACGAAGACGCTAATAACTCGGACTCGGTCCCCTGTATTAGATATCCAAGAGATATCCATTCAATCTAAGGTAGAACGAAAGTGGTTGTCAGGCACGCGTTCATAAGTTGAGAATGATGATGACTGTCACGATCATCCCATCCATCATATTGAAGTGCGAATGAATATCTTAGAAGCAGAATAAGTTGAATTGAATAGAAAAACAGTAGTACTTTGTATTAAACTTTGAGGAACAGCAGAGCTCCACACCTTAATCTATGGTGTGTAGAAACTCTACCGTTGAAAAATACATAAGTGAAAGGTTCAGGCATGGCCGAATGGCCAGCCCCCATGATCTAAGAACTAAACATCCCAAGATGTCTAATACAATAGTAAAAGGTCCTATTTATACTAAACTAGTTACTAGGGTTTACAGAATTGAGTAAATGATGTAGAAATCCACTTCCGAGGCCCACTTGGTGTGTGCTTGGGCTTAGCTTGAAGTTTACACGTGGAGAGGTCATTCTTGGAGTTGAACGCCAGTTTGTAACGTGTTTTTGGCGTTGAACTCCACTTTGCAACCTGTTTCTGGCGTTTGACTCCAGAATGCAGCATGAAACTGGCGTTGAACGCCAGTTTACGTCATATAAACTCGGGCAAAGTATGAACTATTATATATTGCTGAAAAGCCCTGGATGTCTACTTTCCAACGCAATTGAAAGCATGCCATTTGGAGTTCTGTAGCTTCAGAAAATCCACTTTGAGTGCAGAGAGGTCAGAATTCAACAGCATCTGCAGTCCTTCTTCAACCTCTGAATCTTTTGCTTTGGACCTTGACTTTAACCGCTCAGTCTCAAGTTTTCACTTGGCACCTACACGCCACAAGCACATGGCTAGGGACAGCTTGGTTTAGCCACTTAGGCCAGGATTTTATTCCTTTAGGCCCTCCTATCCACTGATGCTCAAAGCCTTGGATCCTATTTATTACCCATGCCTTTTGGTTTTAAGGGTTACTGGCTTTTTGCTCTTTTTTTTCCGCTATTTTTTATTTTTTTTTGCAAGCTTTTGTATATTCACTGCTTTTTCTTGCTTCAAGAATCATTTTTATGATTTTTCAGAATATCTAATAACATGTCTCCTTGTCATCATTCTTTCAAGAGCCAACATATTTAACATTCTTAAACAACAACTTCAAAAGACATATGCACTGTTCAAGCATTCATTCAGAAAACAAAAAGTATTGTCACCACATCAAGATAATTAAACTAGTTTCAAGGATGAATTCGAAACCATGTACTTCTTGTTCTTTTGTTTTTAAAATAGTTTTCATTTAAGAGAGGTGATGGATTCATATTCATGACTTTAAGGCATAGACACTTAACTACTAATGATCATGTAATAAGACACAAACCTAGATAAACATTTAACATAAAAAAAATGAAAAACAGAAAATTTTAAGAACAAGGAATGAGTCCACCTTAGTGATGGTGGAATTTTCTTGAAGAACCAATGATGTCCTTGAGCTCTTCTATGTCTCTTCCTTGTCTTTGTTGCTCCTCCCTCATTGCTCTTTGATCTTCTCTAATTTCATGAAGGATGATGGAGTGCTCTTGATGTTCCACCCTTAGTTGTCCCATTAATTGTGTGGAAGAAAATGTATCCCCTGAGGTATCTCAGGGATCTCTTAATTTGCAGTCAAATGTTCTACCACTGAGCTATAGACCCTTGAGATGAATCTCTCCATCTCCCATGACTCGGAGGTGGAAGCTTTTGTCTTCCCTTTCTCTTTTCTAGAGGTTTCGCCGGTCTTAGGTGCCATCAATGGTAATGGAAAAACAAAAAGCTTATGCTTTTACCACACCAAACTTAGAATATTGCTCGCCCTCGAGCAAAAGAAAAAAGAATAGAAGAAGAAGAAATGGATGTGAGTGGTGAAGAGGTGAAGGGGAAGAGAGATTGAGGTGATTGGTGAAGGGTTCTTGGGAAAGGGTGATATAGGATTATGAGGAGGGAAGGTAAGTGGAGGTATGTGGGGATCTTGTGGGGTCCACAGATCCCGAGGTGTCAAGGATTTACATCCCTGCACCAATTAGGCATGTAAAATGCCTTTGCATGCATTTCTAGCGTTTAAACGCCGAAGTGATGCTTGTTCTGGGCGTTCAACGCCAATATGCAGCATATTTCTGGCGTTGAACGCCAGCTCCATGCTTGTTTCTGGCGTTCAGCGCCAGCTCCATGCTCTGTTCTGGCGTTGAACGCCAGCCAGATGCTCCTTACTGGCGTTTGAACGCCAGTGAGTCCTTCCTCCAGGGTGTTCTGTTTTCAATGCTGTTTTTCATTCTGCTTTCAATTTTTCAGTAGTTTTTGTGACTCCACATGATCATCAACCTAATAAAACATGAAATAACAAAGAGAAAATAAAATAGATATGATTAAATAACATTGGGTTGCCTCCCAACAAGCGCTTCTTTAATGTCAATAACTTGACAGTGGGCTCTCATGGAGCGTCACAGATAATCAGAGCAAGGTTGGGACCTCCCAACACCAAACTTAGAGTTTGGTTGTCCCAACACCAAACTCTAAGTTTGACTGTGGGGGCTTTGGTTGACTCTGTAGTGAGAGAAGCTTTTCATGCTTCCTCTCCATGGTTACAGAAGGAGATCCTTGAGCTTTGAACACAAGGCAGTCCTCATTCAGTTGAAGGACCAACTCTCCTCTGTCCACATCAATCACAGCTCTTGCTGTGGCTAGGAAGGGTCTTCCAAGGATGATGGATTCATCCTCTTCCTTCCCAGTGTCTAGGATTATGAAATCAGCAGGGATGTAAAGGCCTTCAACCTTTATTAGTACGTCCTCTACTTGTCCATAAGCCTATTTTCTTGAGTTGTCTGCCATCTCTAATGAGATTCTAGCAGCTTGCACCTCAGAGATTCCCAGTTTCTCCATTACAGAGAGTGTCATGAGGTTTATCCCTGACCCAAGGTCACATAGAGCTTTCTCAAAGGTCATGATACCTATGGTACAAGGTATCAAGAACTTTCCAGGATCCTATTTCTTCAACTTGGCTAAGAAAGCCTTGACCAGCTTATCCCAAGAGTTCAGGCTATCCTTAGGTTGAGAGTCCAACCATATTCTAGCTATGTCTCTTACAGCAAAAGGGAAAAGTATGAGCCTGTAGACTTCAAGATCTACTCCATTGGTCTTAACAGTATCACAGATCTGCAAGAATTCAGTTAAGAACTGAAAAGGATCTTCAGATGGAAGTCCATAAAATTTGCAGTTCTGCTGCATCAGAGAAACTAATTGAGGTTTCAACTCAAAGTTGTTTGCTCCAATGGCAGGAATTGAGATGCTTCTTCCATGTAAATTGGAATTAGGTGCAGTGAAGTCACCAAGCATCCTCCTTGCATTATTATTATTTTCGGCTGCCATCTCCTCTTCCTGTTCGAAAATTCCTGTAAGGTTGTCTCTGGATTGTTGTATTTTAGCTTCTCTTAGTTTCCTTTTTAGAGTCCTTTCAGGTTCAGGATCTGCTTCAACAAGAATGTTCTTGTCCTTCTCCTGCTCATATGACAAAGAAGGAAATAACAAATAAAATATGGAATCCTCTATGTCATAGTATAGAGATTCCTTTGTGTGAGTAGAAGAAGAAAAGAATGTAATGTAAAGAAGAGAAGAGGAAAAATTCGAACACTGAGAGGGAGGTGGTGTTCGAATTTTTGGATGGGAGAGAAGTGTTAGTAGATGAATAAATAAATAGAAGGAGATGAGAGAGAGAATTTCGAAATTTAATTAAAATAAAAATTAAAATTGAAAGTTAGATTTCGAAAATTAAAGTTGAAATTAAATTAAAATTAAAACAATTAGTTAATTAAAAAGGAATTTTGAAAAAGGGGGAGGTATTTTCGAAAATAAGAGAGAGAGGATTAGTTAGGTAGTTTTGAAAAAGATATGATTGAAACAAAAAGATAAGATTGATTGAAAAAGTTTTGAAATTTGTTTTTGAAAAAGATATGATTGAAATTTAAAAAGATATGATTGAAACAAAAAGATAAGATTTGAAAATCAATTTTAAAAAGATAAGAAGTTAGAAAAGATTTTGAAATTGAATTTGAAAAAGATTTGAAAAGAAAATTAAAAAGATTTGATTTTGAAAACTAAAATTGATTACTTGACTAACAAGAAACTAAAAAGATATGATTCTAAAGTTTAAAGATTGAATCTTTTTTAATAAGCAAGTAACAACTTGAAATTTTTCAATCAATCACATTAAATGTTAGTAAAGATTTTGAAAATTAAGAAATAAAATAAGAAAAAGATTTTGAAAATTAAATTTAAAAAAGTTTTCAAAAATATGAAGTTAAAATGAAAAAGATTTGATTTTTGAAAAAGATTTTGAAAAGATAAGATTTTTAAATTGAAAATTTGATTTGATTCATAAGAAATAATTAACTTTAAAAACTTTTTGACTAAATCAAATCATATTTTCGAAAATTTTGAGTAAAATAAGGAAAAGATATTTTTTTATTTTTGAATTTTTAATGAAGAAAGAAAAAAACATGAAAAAGACTCATAACATAAAAATTATGAATCAAAACACTCAATGCATGCAAGAACACTATGAATGTCAAGATGAACACCAATAACACTTTGAAGATCAAGATGAACATCAAGACTTATTTTTGAAAAATTTTCAAGAAAAGAAAACATGCAAGACACCAAACTTAAAGATTTTTCATGTATAGACACTAACAAATTGAAAATGCATATGAAAAACAAGAAAAGACACAAAACAAGAAAATATGAAGATCAAACAAGGAGACTTACCAAGAACAACTTGAAGATCATGAAGAACACTATGAATGCATGAATTTTCGAAAAATGCATAAATTTTTAGAAAAAATCCAATTGACACCAAACTTAAAAATTGACTCAAGACTCAAACAAGAAACACAAAATATATATTTTTTATGTTTTTTTATTTTATTAATTTTTTTTAGATTTTTGTATATTTTTATTTTTTTTTGAAAACATATAGGGAAAAGGAAGCAATGAATTCAAAGTTCTCAATCAAGATTCCAGGAATCATACCAGGTTAGTCTAAAGCTTGATGGCCAACCAAACTTCAGCATACCATTTTGAAACTTTAGAATTCATTCTTAAAAATTTTAAAATAATTTTCGAAAACAAAGGGAAAAAATTTTTTTGAAAGATTTTTGAAGAAATTTTTTTTTTGAAAAGAAAACGAAAAGAAAGTTACCTAATCTGAGCAACAAGATGAACCGTCAGTTGTCCAAACTCGAACAATCCCCGGCAACGGTGCCAAAAACTTGGTGTGCGAAATCGTGATCATTCCATTCCTTGGTAACGGGGCTAAAAACTCGATACGCACGTTCATGATCTTATATCTATTTCACAACTTCGTACAACTAACCAGCAAGTGCACTGGGTCGTCCAAGTAATAAACCTTACGTGAGTAAGGGTCGATCCCACGGAGATTGTCGGCTTGAAGCAAGCTATGGTCACCTTGTAAATCTCAGTCAGGCAGATTCAAATGTATTAAGAGATTATAGTGGATGAAAATTAAAATAGGATAGGGATACTTATGTAATTCATTGGTGAGAATTTCAGATAAGCGTATGGATGTGCTTTCGTTCCTCTGATCTCTGCTTTCCTGCTGTCTTCATCCAATTAATCCTACTCCTTTCCATGGCAAGCTTTATGTAGGGCATCATCGTTGTCAATGGCTACATCCCATCCTCTCTGTGAAAAAAGTCCAAATGCTCTGTCACGGCACGGCTAATCATCTGTCGGTTCTCGATCATACTGGAATAGGATCCATTGATCCTTTTGCGTCTGTCACTACGCCCAGCACTCGCAGTTTGAAGCTCGTCACAGCCATCCCTTCCCAGATCCTACTCGGAATACCACAGACAAGGTTTAGACTTTCCGGATCTCAGGAATGGCCATTCATGGGTTCTAACTTATACCACGAAGACGCTAATAACTCGGACTCGGTCCCCTGTATTAGATATCCAAGAGATATCCATTCAATCTAAGGTAGAACGGAAGTGGTTGTCAGGCACGCGTTCATAAGTTGAGAATGATGATGACTGTCACGATCATCCATACCTGAAATCACAGAAAAACACACAAACTCATAGTAAAGTCCAGAAATATTATTTTTAAATAAAAACTAATAAAAATATACTAAAAACTAACTAAATCATACTGAAAACTATGTAAAAACAATGCCAAAAAGCGTATAAATTATCCGCTCATCAGTACCCTCATCCTACGGTACATGAAACAATGGGTCTCTGGATGCTATCTCTCGACGAAGGCTGACAAGGCAAGTTGTTGATGTGAAAATATTTAACTCGAGCTGCGTGGGCGAAATCAACCTTCTCCAAATAAGGCAGCAATGCATCAGGAAGACCCTCTACTGTTGAGTCCATATTCCTCTTTGGAAATAGGACTTGCCGACTCTATGTAATTTTGATATTAAGCTCAATTTAAACCACAACTAAAAATAATACCTATTATGTAAAGAATCCCTAAAAAACTCTATCAACTATAGATCCCAATTCATCTCAATCAAAATAAACTACAGCAATTAGCCTAAATACAAAAATTTTTGCATTAAATTTAACCAATAATACCTACTATGTAAAACATCTCTAAAAATCTACTAAATCAACATTTATTTCGTTTCATACTAATCTACAATATATAGCCTAAACCAAAAGATTTCTACATTAAATTTAAAAATCTTCCTAATCTATAAATTTATAAATATCTATAC
>NC_029788.2:102625048-102626303 GCF_000816755.2 Arachis ipaensis
TAACAATTATAATATAATAAATAAAAAATTTATTTTAAATTATAATCTAGTTATCAATGTGGCCCTCAATATGTCTGCTTGATTCAAACGGTTGATATTGTTACTTCGAGTCATCACGCTAACAATTTTTTTTCTCTTTTCTTTCTTTTTCTCTATTCTCTCTCAATTTACCTTGCAAAAACACTTTGCAAATGATTTCAGTGCAATGCGTAAGGGCTTCATGCATTGTTATATAGTGGTGTCAGCGATTTCGCAAGCAGCACTTGTGTTATTGTAGAAGATCTGTTTCGCTGCTATTGCGATGACAACAAATGCGCTATTAGCGGTGGCAAAATGGGTCTAACATGCCAGGTTAAACCGCCAAAATCGCAAAAAAAAAAGAGAGTAGAGAGTTGTCATATTTTTTAAGGTTATTTTAATAATTTAACAAAACTCTGCCTCTCGATGGCGGCAAGTCTTCCTGACATTCGTCGTGGAACTCGCCTCTCCTCTCTCACAGATATGCCTCTCGTCGTCTCTGGCTCCCTCACATTCGCGACGATGCACTCGTCTCTCCTCTCTCATAACTCTTCCTCTCAGCGGTGGCAAGTCTCTCTCACGTGCGGCGGCGTGCTCATTTCTTCTCTCTCACAGCTCGTCTCTGGCTCTCTCGACGGCGGCAAGCTCCTCCTCTGATAACTGGTAAGATATTTGTTAATTTTTCTTTTATTTTTCTATTTTGGGAGGTATGTTTGATGCGTTGATGATTCTATTTGATTATTGATTATGTTTATTATTGATTACTGATTCTGTTTGATTACTGTTATTGATTTCGTTTGAAGATTCTCTTACTGTTATTTTGTAATTAATTTAGTTTTTGATGATGTAGTTAGTAGTTACTATCTTACTGATTTAGATATCGTTGTGTTATTTAGGTTGAGTTATGGATTCTGTCATGGATAACTCTATGGAAGTTGATGGTGAAAATCTGACACAATCCTGAAAACAAAGATAGATATAAACCTGCAGAAAACATTAGAAAGAAAAAGACGGAGGCAACAACATCTGATATGTGGAGATATTTCACAAAAATTGTGTGTTGATTTATGAATTACGTTGTGTGTTTTGTTTTAAGTGTAGTTTGATTATCTGATATGAGTTATGTGATTATGTTTTATTACTGTTGTGTTTGAGACTTATTAAGTTATTATGGTTAATATTGTGATTTAAATGTGTTTGAAATTGAGAATCATATTATTTTAAAATCTTTCAAAAA
>NC_029788.2:102626699-102627223 GCF_000816755.2 Arachis ipaensis
CCCACCAACCCGCCAATTCGCCCTTTGGCGGGACGAGGTAGCAAGTTGAGTCCATATCAATTTGACGGGTGTAGACCGGCCCATACTGTATTTGGGTAGACTTTGGCAGAGTGGGTTGGTCCGCTATGCCACCTGTATGCACTATAGCATTATTCCTCTATTTTGCATTCCTTAACTGTAAAATAGTTTCTACCTGCATAATAAAAAAATATTACTTAAAATGATAAAAAAAAATTATATTTTAAATATACCGATAAATATGATTCTTTTCATATATTAAAAAAAGGATAAAGTATATTTTTTATTTTTAAATTTTGCTAAAAATTTTTAAAATATTTCTAAGTTTTATTTTGTTTTAATTTTTTTTTAAAAGTTTTCGATTTGCATCAAATATACCCCTGACGCCTAATTTTTCAAAAAACTTAGGATGAATTCAACAACAATTTTACCAGAACAATCATCAACACAAGCAAATTAGAGATAGTTGTTATACATTATTATTATATTAGTCCTAAATTTTTTGA
>NC_029788.2:102627252-102633854 GCF_000816755.2 Arachis ipaensis
TTATATTCTAAAAACATTTGTTATTCTTCTATACTTTACGATTTCCTTTAAAACGAGGGATGTATTATATTGCCATATTCGAGGAGTATTGTCCCAAATCTGCTTAGTACATCATTTTGCAGTAGCTTTAGAAAGAAAGATCTCCAATATATGAATTCTTAAAAGATACCGTGTATATTATTCTAAAATCAAAGTGCCTTTAAGTACATTTGAGTTTTATTATAGCAACACTTACAAAATATCTGTTAGAAATTTAAAATAATCTTCATATTTCAACATCAGTAAAAAATAAACTCATATTGTTATAAATAAAATATACAAGTTAATGCTTTATCAACAGGGGCATTTATCTTCGACAAATTTCCAATATGTAACTAGTAGAAGAATCTAGAATGATGAAAATATTTTCTAGTTCTTTACGTAGCATTTAGAAGAAAAACAGAGATTGAAAGACTGAGACTGAGAGACAAAAATTAAAAGTTAGAGATGGAAATAAGTCTCAGTATTGTGTTTGATGTAAAATGAGAGACAAAGACTAAGATAAAGATAAAACTCTAATTTAATTTGCACAAAAAATAAAATTAGAATTAATTAATTGAAATGAGAGTATTTTAAGTATAAAATGTTATTAAAGTTTCAGTCTCTGTCTCCAATATTAGAAACAAGAGACTGAGAGAGTAATCTGAAAAGTGTATTATTGAGTGTGATCAAAGGTACAATATACAAGGGGTATTTATAGGTGCTAAATGAATCAAAATAATAAAAGCATAGAATCCTATAATTAATATACAGATATACTATATAAATATAGACGATACTAATTGGTCTAAATTGATGCTAATGATTCTCTAACATCCTCCCTCAAACTCAAGTGGGAGCTAAGGATACCAACTTGAGTTTGGATAACAAAGTCCAGAAACGAGTCGGGTGATGAGCTTTCGTGAAGATATCAACAGTCTGATCTAGTATACCAGCAGCAATGAGACGAACAGCATCAATAAGGATACGTTGCCAAACAAAGTGACAATCAATCTCAATGTGTGTTGGTGCGTTCATGAAACATATCATTATGGGCGATCTGAATAGCACTGCGGTTATCACAAAAAATATCAGTAGGGGACGACTGAGGAGCACCCAGATCTTCGAGAAGCCAACGAACCGAGATAACTTCAGCAGTGGTGTCGGCGAGGGCACGGTACTCAGCTTTTGTGCTTGAGCGAGCAGTGAACGTTCGCTTCTTAGCACGCCTAGAAATGAGAGCGTCGCCAAGAAACAAACAGTAACCAGTAGTAGAACGACGATCAGTGAGATCACCAGCCCAATCAGTATCGGAGTAAGCCTGAAGAGACAAAGAGGAATGGGCAGAAAAATAAAGGCCATGTAATAGAGTGCCTTTGATGTAGCGAAGAATGCGAAGAACTGCCGCATAGTAAGTAGTACGAGGAGCTGACAAGAACTGGCTAAGTACATGAACCGGATAGGCGATGTCTGGTCAGGTGACAGTTAAGTAGACGAGACCGCCAACTAACTGTCGATAGAGAGTTGGATTATCCAAAACAGTGCCATCCATAGGGGTAAATCGAACATTAGGCTCAAGAGGAGTAGACTCAGTACGATTATCTGTAATCCCAGTGCGAGCAAGAAGATCTGAAGCATAATTAACCTGAGAGAGATAAATGCCATCATCGGTGGAGATGACCTCGAGACCAAGAAAATAGCTGAGAGAACCAAGATCTTTCATCTCAAAGGTACGGTGAAGTGAGGCCTTGAGATCAGAGATACTATCAACATCATCCCCAGTAATGATCATGTCATCAACATACAAAAGTAGAAGAACAACTCCACGTTCGCTTTTACGAATGAAGAGGGCATTCTCATGAGGGCTAGAAGTAAAACCAAGACTGCATATGGTAGTGCTGAACTTGTCAAACCATTCACGAGGAGCTTGCTTAAGTCCATAAAGTGCCTTACGAAGGAGACAAACCCTATTAGAAGGACAAGGATATCCCGGAGGTGGTTTCATATAGACTTTCTTTTTTAAATCCCCATTAAGAAATGCATTCTTCACATCCATCTGACTGAGAGACCATTTTTTAACCGCGGCAATGGCAAGAAGAGCTCTAACAGACGTAAGACGAGCGACATGAGCAAAAGTCTCTTCATAATCAATACCATACTCTTGCTTACAACCTTGAGCAACCAAGCGGGCCTTATAACGGTCAATAAAGCCATCAGAGCGAGTCTTGATCTTGTATACCCATCTACTGCCCACAACTTCCTGATCAGAAGGAGGATCAACCAAATTCCAAGTGTGTGCTTTTTCAAGTGCCTATATTTCTTCCTGCATTGCTTGTTGCCAATTTGGGTTTGAGGAGGCTTCTCTGAATGACTTAGGTTCATGTTGATGAAGGATAGTAGAAAAGTAATGATAATCAAGAAGATGAGGAGGTGGATTCCTTACCCTAGAAGAACGAGCGGGAGGAGGAGGCATGACGGTAGGAGCAGGATCATCGTCCGGTCTGGAATCATCGGGAGATGGAGAAGGCGAAAGAACAGGAGGCTGTGGAGGGTCACTCGAGAGAGAATCTGGAGAATCATCACTAGGAAAAAGATCAACATCGGGGTTAGTAAACAAAGGTGACTGAGTAGTAGGAATGGACTCAAAGAATGAGAACCGAGAAAACATGTGGTGCTCCCAGAAGACAACATGACGAGATATACGAATACGTTTAGAGAGAGGATCCCAACAATGATAACCCTTGTGTTCAGTGCCATAACCAAGAAAACAACACATACGAGCCCGAGGTTCAAGTTTACTATGTTCATGAGGCTGAAGAAGAACAAAACATACATAACTGAAAACTCGAATAGAACTATAATCTGGGGGGTATGATAAAGACGCTCAAAGAGAGTAACATTACCAAGAACAGAAGAAGGGAGTCTATTGATAACATGAACAGCAGTAAGAACAGCTTCACCCCAAGTACGCCCGGGACATGAAGAAGAAAGGAGCATTGCACGGACGGAGTCAAGAATGTGACGGTGTTTGCATTCAGCTCTACCATTTTGTTGAGACGTACCAGGACAAGAAAACTCTGACAAAGTACCCTGTTCTGCAAGAAAGGCTAAGAGTTTGAAATCACGGTATTCCATAGCATTATCACGTCGGAAAACCTTAATGACCTTGGAAAACTGAGTTTTAATAATAGTAGCAAAGTTGATATAGATATGAGGTAACTCATGGCGATTAGTCATCAAATAAACCCAAGTAAAACGGGAATAATCATCAATGAAAATGACAAAGTATCGAGCTCCGCCCATAGAAGCAGTGGGAGTGGGCCCCAAACATCAGAGTGAATGAGATCAAAAGGAGGGCAAGCAAGAGATGAATTATTGTGAAAATATAAAGCAGGTTGTTTGGCAGTTTGGCAAGAAATTCAATCAAAAGATTCATTTGGAACCTAACCTAAAACACCCTGAGACACAAGAGGACGCAGTTTTCCTAAGGAGGTGTGGGCAAGACGTTGATGCCATAAGTGAAGGGTAGAGGGAGAAGAAGCAGCACAGAGATTTGGTACAGGAGGAATATGAAGATTCTCGAGTTCAAACAACCTTCCGACCTTACGTCCAATCCCGATGATTTGTCCCGTCCGAGGATCCTATACACGACAGTCAGAAACGGAAAAAGTGACTTCAAAACCCGGATCAACAAGTTGACCAACAGAAATAAGATTGAAGTTTAATTTGGGAATATAATAAGTATCAGGAAGATTAAGAGTTGACTGGGATATAGAACCCTTGTGTGTTGCGTGCAAGAGGGAGCCATTTGCAGTATTGACAGAAGGTCCATTTGTAGTGGTAGAGATGGACAAGAAAATATTATGTAACGGAGACATGTGATTAAAACAACCCGAGTCAAAATACCATTTAGAATTACCTGGAGGGGTCGATAAAGCAGCAGGGGTATTACCAGAAACAGAGAAAAGACGCTGAAGAAGAGATGCAATATCAGATAGAGAGACAGGAGTTGAGTGGAGTGGATCAGGACGTGGTAGGTGAGTAGGACAGGCAGTAATTAAATGTCCCGAGAACTTGTAGTAACTGCAAAACAGCTGTGAACAATGGTAGCTAATATGACCTGTCTTGTGGCATGTGCGACATTCAACAGAAGGACAGTCGGGGAAGAGGTGCCCAGAACGGTTACAATTTCGACAGAATTTACCCTTTCTGTCGGTGGCAGCAAAAATATCTGGCTTTTCCATGATAGTGGTCACAAAGATCAAAGAGAGGAGAGAAAACGACAATTTCGGAGCAAAAAATGAAAAATCGGAGTGCAGAATCGGAAAGAGCTCACCAAAAAAACCTTAGGGAGGGTCCCGCTTATCTGCCACGTCAGCAGTGACGTCAGCGCCACGTCAGCGAGACAATGACACGTGGCAGCACCTGAGTGGACGAGAGAGACACGCTGGCAGTGAGGTGGAGGCGCGGGTCAGGTGCGGATCGGGTCGTGTCGTCCGCGGGTCGTGGATACCAGGGATGGCTTCGTTGCGACACGTAGCAGCACCAGGAGTGTGCGATCAGCACCAAGATCAACGGCTGCTGAAGCTTCTGGAATGAAACAATGGAGGTGGACAGCGAACTTCCGGCGGCGCGTGACGGCGCATCCGGAGGCTGCTGGCGGCGTTGGAAAGATGACGAAACGAAGAACACGATGATACCAGAGGTGACGAACCAAAGCATCGAAAACAGATCGAAAAACGAGAGCGAAGAGGCACTGTCGGAAGAGAAAAACAAGGAGGCTAGGAACATAATTTCATGGAAAAAAAAACTTTAGGCTCTTGATACCATATTAGAAACAAGAGACTGAGAGAGTAATCTGAAAAGTGTATTATTGAGTGTGATCAAAGGTACAATATACAAGTGGTATTTATAGGTGCTAAATGAATCAGAATAATAAAGGCATAGAATCCTATAATTAATATACAGATATACTATATAAATATAGGCGATACTAATTGGTCTAAATTGATGCTAATGATTCTCTAACATCCAAAAATTTCATTCCCCTATGTTCCCACTTTTTGGAGATACTGAAATACTGAAATTTTAGATACAGAAACTAAAATTTTAGTACCAATCTCTGAACCAACAAACATGATACTGAGTTTCAATCTCTCAGTCTCCGTCCCAATAACTCAAAACAAACGCTACGACTAGAATAGTTTTTGAATTTTTCACCAATTGTAAAATTATTTTGTAATTATGTTTTTTACAAAAAGCCTCCATTTAACCCTATATTTTTATTTTATTTTATTTATTTCTTCTGTTAATTGTAGAAAGAAGAAAGAGTGGTATAAGCGAAAGGGAGTAACAACTATGGAGGCCATCAAAGTAGCACAATCATCAGCAACATTATCAGTTAGTCTTACATCACTAAAATCTCTGCCATTTTTTTCCCAATTTTTCAACTTTTACCATTTTACTAATCCAATAACCTTAATTCAGTCATATTCATAAGACCTTCATTATCTCTTTGTTGTCAAGTTCTTCTTCTCTTCCCAAAAAGTTCTAAACTTTCTCACTTTCTTACGACACAAAACTGAATACAAGTGCTAACAATGACACACATATTCAATTCAAACGAGGAATCTGTTTCAATTTCAAAACATGGTTTAATGACTATTGAAGTTTGTCTTGTGCTGCTTTTTTCTTATTGGCATGGAAATTTTCTGCGTACCAGCGATGCATGCTAATAACTATTTCAATTTCTTCAAGAGAAGAAAGAAGAGACAACTTATAAATAATGTCATCTTATTGTGAATTTGTGATATAAGTTACTAATGCAAATTACAACAAAATAAATAAATAGTTCAGTTATGAAAACGCAACCCCATCAACCTTGCCCCAAATACATCAACCCCTATCGACCTCAATTAGGATGGGATACTTACATTTAAATACAACTAACATCACTACTTCACCTAACAACAAGTGAGCATTCATTCCCGCATCTTCCAAATGCTTGGCTTCAAGCGTTCAAACTCGCATAGGCTTCTTCAGTTTTTACGAAGGGTATCTCTGACTACCAGATCAGATTGAGGAGGTAGCTGTGATACCCGCCGGTTGTGCCTGAGTTGAAGACTGTCTTGCGCTTTTTGTAGAGATGGGAGGAGCTCCTTATTTTTCAGCAGACCAAATTCTTTCAAACTGGGGGAGGAAGATTTGTGCACCTGGACGATGGAACTAGTACAAACACCCAATACTTTAATTAATCAAACCAATGTCTTTTGTAAATAGTATAAATTCAGGAACAAATTTTGTAAATTTTTACCTACTTGTACGATACCAATGAGGGCTAACAAATTGGAATATACTCACCTAGTTCTTTAAAAACTAAGTTCAACTTTTTCCACAATAGACAATTCCCTAATTTTAATATCAAAGTCCATCCAATGTAGTAGGCTAGATTCTGAATTTGACACTCACCTGAACAGCAAAGAAAGAAACTTAAGAATCACATCCTGAAATAACTTATAGCTTAAAGTATACAAAAGAGCAAGATCGCGGAATTAAGCTGAAATTTTAGAAAATTATTCTTCTGA
>NC_029788.2:102633962-102644636 GCF_000816755.2 Arachis ipaensis
ACAAACAACAATAACTGTATTAGTAAAATAGTTTTTAAAATTTAAAAATATATTAATAAACATTAATATAAAAATTAAATTTGGATATTAGTTAATGTATGAGATTATATTAGACTTTTTAATTTTGATAAACACAAATCACCTTTAAAAAGCTTCACTTTAGGTGCTTTCAAAACACTCCTATCTTTTAGAAGCTGCGAACAAGACTATTCATATGCTGGACCGAGTTTAATTAAACCCGGACTTGGTCCTAAAAGGACATCATCAGATCTATTTTGTCCGATTCAAAAGTGATCCAAAAGAAACCGAGTTAAACCAGATCAATCTGACATAAAATTTTAGTATATATAAATTTGTAAATTTTAAACCCAGCTCAAAAATAATACCAAATAAAAATAATAAATTCGAACTCCAATCAAAATATGTCTTAAATTTTGGGTTAGATTTTAAATCAAATTGAATCTTAAACACTCCTAACTACAAATATAAATACATGATTTTTTTTTCCAAACATAAAATAAAGAGATCGTACTTTTAAAGAGAAGTTAAAATTAATTTATGCATATACGTGGAGATCGCATTATATATTAGAGGAATTAGTAATTAGTTTTACACACAAAAAGAGAAAATATTTGAAAGAACTTTAGAATTTGACGAGATCTGACCAAAATCCATCACATCATACTGGTAATATTATATGGTTAGTGGCCAAAATAAAGGTGCTATTGTTAGGACTTAGGACCAAACTCTCCTTCAAAATGATTCCCTAAACTCAAACAAGGAGGTAATGGAGTGTAAGTAATTAACTTTGTGAGTTGAAAGAAATGAATTGTTATAGTTTGTGTAATACATAAAGTGTAGCAGGTTAGTATTAGCATTTTTGAGATTTATTTTATTAGCAATGCAACTTTTTCGAATACTATTTTAGTAGTTTGCTATTAATTATACGATAGTACATTGTTATGCCTATTAGTTTTAATTGTTTGGATAATGTTTTGAGTAAATGATCAAATTCATCTCCCAAATATCACTCGTTTTTAAATTGGTCTCGAAAACTTTTTTTAATCAAATTCGTCCTCCAAATATTTTAAGTTGGTTATATTAGTCCTTCCATTACTTATGTGGTTGATGGCGTTAGAATTCGCTGATATGGCACGTTAAGTGATATTACTGCGCACACATGATAGTCGTAATTCGCTGCAAACATGATAAGTTCATAAAATTATATCAAATCAATTCTAAATTAAGAAATTTCAATGCCACAAGGTTCTAATCAATTTAGCATTGATTTGATCTAATTTCATAAAGTTATAATTTTAACAGTTAATTAAGACTATCATGTGTGTACTGTAGTCAGTGTGACCTCACTTAATATATCGTATTGGTAAATTTTATCGCAATTCAGTAACAGAAATGATGGAAGGAGTAACGTGACTAACTTTATCATCTTTAAAAGATAAATTTGATTAAATTTTTTTTAATTAATTTAAAAATAAATAATATTTCAAAGACAAATTTAACCATTTATTTGTAATATTTTTGTAATTAATCTCATTAATACAATTTATAATATTTTTATTACATACATATTATGCGATCTTGAATTCTATAATAACTTTGTACACTTATTTTTCGAAGGAAAAAACACATGTCTCGTATTGTTATTGATAAAATATAAAATGGAACTTCTATATAATAATGTAACCATATTTAAACATTGGAATAACATCACAAATAGAAATAAGACTTTTAAAACAATAAATAGAGATATTTGGTTAGTCTTTATTTTCTTTTTTAGATGAATTATTAGCTGGTCAATTGTGTATATACTAAAAATTCATCACTTTAGCAAATTTAATGTTCCTTTTATTTACATTCAGCGTATGAATAATGAAAGAAGGTGGAACAATAAATTGATGAAGATCTATTAGTAGGCTATGGCCGTGTTAGGAAAGCTCATTTGCACTAAAATTGGCGTCTCTTAAAATATGATCAATTTTAATTTTCTTGGCTTGGCTTAAAGCTCTTTGATGGCACGGATGAGGGTCGTGCTTCTATCGAGGGAGGTTGAGCTACTCTGAATCAACCTAACCGCGCAGGTAGAGTCAGATTCTATCTTAATATTGTTAAATCTCATATCAATTACAATCTTAAGGCCCAAATAAATTGTCCACAATTTTGCTTCTGTAATAATAATCTTGCCGATGTTCATCATGAAACCAGTTAGCACTAGATCATTAGAATCCCTGATAATTCCACCGCAAACCCCTGAACCAGAAGCTTAGAGGACTGATACATCAACATTAATTTTACTCCAACCATTTTCCGGAGGTTTTCACCCAACCAAAACTGACTCCGTTGTTCTCAGAGTCATTCTACTTATCTCAGTAAGTTCTAGAACTTCATCATAATTCCTAGCTACTCCTTTGATTTCAGGAATGACTTACTGGAATGGGTTGTTTTCCTGTTGAAAAATTAAATCGTTTCTCTTTCTCCAGATTACATTACATGCGGTGAGAAAGAAGGTGGGCCATGAAGTCCCACTGTCAGTGCGAGGGACCTTATTCAGATTGTCCGTAATCCATTCATGAAGAGACTGGCTAAAAAATGGGTCACGTGAATCTCTATTTGAGCTGCTAAACCAAATACTTCGGGCAAAAAGACAGTCCCTCAGAACATGGAGCAGACTCTCATCTTGATCTGGGCATTTGGGACAACACCCATTATCAGTAAGTCCTCGGTTCCTTCTCTTGGCATTAGTTAATAGAGCATTGTGACTTAATAACCAAGAAAAAGTCTTTAGTCTCTGAGACACTCTGACTTTCTAATATAATCTGTAAATCTGATCAGGATTTATGTCTTCCACATAATAAGTCTTATAAGCTGAATTAATAAAAAAACTTTCATGTGGTTCCGGTAGCCAACTGATAGAGTCTCGACCTAGGGAGTGGTTTGGAGTTTTCAATGTACGTATCATGTCAACAACATCATTTGGGAGGGCTTGAGATAATTTTTCCAAATCCCATCATCCATCATCCGTAGCATAGGCCTCCAGGGTTTCGTTATCCCTATCATCGCTAAATTGACTGAGTAATAACTCACTAAAATTTTTAATACCAGGGATCCAGTGACTTTTCCAGATCTTGATGCTCTTACCGCCGCCAATTCGCCAAACAAGATTGTGTTGAAAGTCGTCCCAAACTTTAACAATCCCTCCCCACGCGTTCGAGCAGTTTAATCTCTTAGCCACCTTGGGGATAGGGCTATCACCACAACCATACTTAGCCTTCATAACCTTTACCCAAAGTGCTTGTTCATTATGGACTAAACCCCATACCAATTTCATGAGATAAAGGTTGTTTGTTTCCTGAGCCTTACGCAAACCTAGGCCTCCCAACTCTTTAGGCTTGCAAATAGAATCCCAATTGATGAGATGGATCTTTTTATCTCCTGCGTTTGACCCCCCAAAGAAAATCTCTGCAAATCTTGTCAATTTGATTACAAACTTCCTTAGGCATCTTCATAGTCTGCATAGTATAACTTCGTATCATTGAGAGGACGGATTGAGCAAGAGTGCTCTTTCCTGCTAATGAGAGAGACTTCATATTCCAACTGGACAGCTTGGCATGCATCTTGTCAATGATCGGCTGAAAGTGTTGCTTCTCGCACTTTTCATGAATAAGGGGTACTCCGAGATACTTTCCTAGGTTGTTGGTTAGGGGAATGCCAAGGTCTCTGCTGAGCTCTGCTCTAATATTGTGGTTGACATTCTTAGAGAAGAACACGCAAGACTTGCTGAGACTGACTTTTTGATCGGAAGCTTCACAAAATATACTCAAAGCCACCTTGATGATTTGGACTTGAGCTTTATTTGCTTGAGAAAAGAGAATGAGATCATCTACAAAACAAAGATGAGATAATTGAGGCCCATTTCTAGATAAAGTAATAGGTTTTCAACTTTTCTTTTCAACCAAGCAGTCAACTAAATGGGAAAGCCTTTCAATACACAAGACAAAAAGATAAGGGGATAAGGGATCTCCCTGTCTTATGCCTCTAGTCGGGATGAAAGTTTCTGAATGAGACCTATTCCAAAGCAAATTCATAGTTGGAGAGGAGATGCAATGATAAATAACATTTAGAATATTATCGGGGATGCCAATGTCTTTAAGAGTGTCAACGATGAATCTCCAGTTGAGTCAGTCATGCACCTTCTCCAGGTCTATCTTAATCTCTATAAGACCTTTTCCTCCATTTCTGGTCCTCATCGTATGTATTACCTCTTGTGCGACTAAGATATTGTCTGCACTGACCCTTCCTGGGATGAAGCTTGCTTGAGTATTAGACACGATAGCCCCTAGGGTCGGCTTAATCCTTTCAGTTATCACCTTGGTAACGATCTTATAGCAAACATTACATAGGTTGATCGGTTTGAACTGGGCAATGTTCTCTGGGGAAGGGACTTTAGGAATGATAGAGATAAGATTCTGGTTTACTCTAGCAATGTTTTCTGGGTTCCTCAAAATTATTTGAACCCAACTTACTAGGGAATCTGCCACAGTATCTCAGGAATGTTGAAAGAACTTTGCTGGGAGTCCATCACTTCCGAGAGCCTTCCAACTACCCATATTGAAAACTGCGTGCTTGACTTTCTCGAAAGTGGTGTTCTTGTTTAGGTGGACAAGGTTATCTTCTGCCACTCTGGAAAATTTACCTGCAATAGGAAAGTTAGAAAATACCAAAGAGTAATTATCAGGGGCATATAAAGATTTAAAAAAGGATACACCCAGGTGTCTGAGTTCTTCCACATCATCAATCCATTCTCCTTCATTGTTCTTGAGCGAAGTGACATAGTTCCTTCTTTTTCTCCTATTTGCTTGTTGATAAAAGTATTTAGAGTTCTTGTCCCCAAAATTGATGATATTACACCTAGACATATGCATCTAATAACTTTCTTATTGAACAACAATCCTTTCATATTCTCTCCAAAGGTCGTTATAGAGTTTCTCTAGAAATGGGTTATTGTTAAAAGAGAGACTTTGATTAATTCCTTCAAGTCTGAGGAGGATTCTTTTCTTCTTTCTAAAGATGTGACCGAAAACCTCTTTATTCCAAATCTTAGCTTTATTCGTAAAATTATTAATATTAGAGACAAGATCTCCCTGCTTGATCCAACTGTTTTTGACTAATCTTTGGTAGCCTTCATGAAGGAGCCAAGGCACATGAAGCCTGAAAGGTTTATCTCTTCTTCTCGTCTCTAAGTTATTGAAGTCTAAAAGGATGGGGATATGGTCAGACTTCAACTTAGGGAGATGTTTAACGCCGGCTGATAGGAAGAGATCATTGAAACCCAAATTACAAAAAAACCGGTCCAATCTTCGTTTGACTCTATTCATTTACCAGGTGAAGGGGGCCCTGAAAAACCTAGGTCCTTTTGGCCACGCTTCTGAATACACTCTTGAAATCTTCTTGAGTGTTGAGAAAGATTGAAACTGCCCCCTGTTTCTTCAAGGAAAATGATAGAATTAAAATCCTCGCCAACGCACCAAGGTCCTTGGATAATCACTGCAAAATTTTCTAACTCCTCCCAGAGGCTACTCCGGGTCCCAGGTTGTGGGCTGCCGTAGACACAAGTGCAGTACCAATTTTGATTTTCGTTGTCTTTGATATTCAGATGGGTAAATTGTTTATGGACTTCTAGAGGTTTGATATTCCACTCTTTCTTGTTCCAAAGGCACCAAATGCCTCCCGCAAAACCTTCAGCTTCACTTCTACACCAAGATTTAAAACCTAGCTTGCGGATAATCACCTCAGCTTTAGATCCTGAAACATGAGTTTCAAGGAGGACACACAAATTCATATTATACTGATAGATTAAATCTTTAATAATAATGGGAAATCCTTTAGCAGACACCCCTCTACAATTTTAAATTAAAATATTCATGAGAAAAATTATGATGAAAATAATTTCGAAAAAACTCCCTTAAAGAAAAGAATTCACTGAGCCTCATTTGGCTTGCTGTTGATGGCTTGAACGTCCATCTCTACATTCTGGTAAGCGACTTCTCCCTTTTGGATATCAAGTTTTTTCATGTTTTTTTTCCTTCTTTGGTTTGGAGCTGGATTCGCTTGGGTCTAGAAGTTTGTTCCCTTCTTCCTTACTGATCTCATTATTGTACCCACCTCCTATGATACTAGTGATGAGCGCATTAGTTGTATGATCTAAAGAGCCCCCTAGGAGAGTTGGTTGCACATACTCAGCTTTTTCATCATGAATTTTTTTCCTTGCCTTTCTGATTCTTTTGGGAAGTTTCATTGCTACTTTGGTGTGCTTGTATAATTTTATTTTTCTCCTGATTTATGGGGATGCTTTGGATGATCTTGGTCTTTTGACTGAACTGCTTGATTTGCTTAGCGGCAGGTGTTATTTTTTTACTTATTGCTGTATACTTTTCTTTAGTGATAGGAATGGAACTTTTTTGTCTCTGTTGATTTTTTTGTACATGGTGAGTATTTCCGCTTCTGAGATTCTGATTTGTTGCTTTTTTTTGCTAGGTTCTGCTGGACATGCATCTTTGTCATCTCCTGAATTAATAGCTTGGGTCTCATTTGAGGGTAGCTCTTCATTGGAATGATTATCTTCTTGATTTGCCTATGCAAAAATGTGGAACCTTGAATTTTGGAAACTTTCCTTTCTTTCCTTCTCCGAAGAATCAGCTTTGGTTTTATTCTTTCTTTGATATCTCTTCACAATCATCCATGGCCCAAAGAGGTTACCATTTTGCTCCTCATTAATGCTTTCCTGATTGATGTCCATATTTTGGGAAACTTGCTTGTTTTGGTGCCTAGCCTCAGGGTGTTATTGGTGGGTCATTCATAATAATTGCTGCGAGATTTTCTTTCCTTTCTAGATTCGATTGTTGATTTTGCGTGTCCTGATTTGTCTCTTGACCGTTAGGGGATTTCCGATGGCCAGACCGGGTGCCCTCCGTCATCACGGCGGCAACTTCAGTGGCTGTCCCAATCGTCCTCTCGTTATAATACTCCATTTTGTGCCCATATTTACCACAGTTGAAACAGATTTGGTGTAATCCTTCGTAGACAATGTTGAACTCTTTGCCAAGGACTGTGATAGTCGGAACCATCTTCTTTTGCAGATCAATTTTCATACATATCCTTGCGAATTTTCCTCGAGAGTGTATGGAGGTGAGCTTATCCACTTTGAGCATTATTCCGAGAGCTTTCCCATCTAGAGAAAGAATTTATTGTATAATTTCTCAGGTAGGTTGGGGATCCTAATCCATACTGCTACTTTTTGAATATCTGTCCCCTGTGGCAAGAAGAGTAGTCTCCACCTTTGCACCAAGAGATAATGATCAGCTATCATCCAATGACCTTCAAAGAGTGCATATTCATAGTCATCTTGATCCGTGAACTTGACCCAAAAAAAGTTACCAGCTAGATCCATGACTCGTATCGCTCCTTTTTTCATCCATCTCCTCTGTACCCATCTATCAAGAGCTTGAAGGTTAAAGGTTTTTCCAAGCGGCTTAACAATCAGCGATAGTTTTCAAGGTCTACACCACTACTCGTCATACTCTTCCAGAGAGACATCAATGTTGGGCTTAGGATCGAAGGGAGCTTCATCGTCTATAGAAGAGTCCATGACTAAGTCTTCTGAGTTATAGTCTTCTGAAATGATTTCTATAATCTCTTGTGGATTCAGTTTTTTGAAATCATTCTCTACTACCATGTCACGGTAGGATATCTTAGGCTTCATGAGTCTCTCTGAATCACCTTTGTTGTCGGTTTGATTTTTACCTTCAGTTTCCTTTTTCTGTTCTGGGGAGTCTCCTTATTTTTCCATGTCATCCATTACCTGTTCTTCTATGTTACTTTTATTCATCTTTACTTTTTTTGTACTCCTTGAGACCAATTCTTCCTCTTCCGGCGAACGTTTATCGAGGTCCGAGAGGAGAGAGTCAAAGCTCATTGAGAGAGAATATTTATTGAGTCACTCTAAATCAAGCAAAATTTTACTACTTTTTCCAAAATAAAAAATTAGAATTTAAAAACTCAATTGAAGAGGGTAAAATCAAGGTTTTGAAAAATAGAATCAGATTGGCTAATTCGATCAGATTAATTAAAAATTGGTCTTCTAATCAGTTTGATTGATATATAAAATTAATCTTCAAAAATTAGTTAAAAAATAAGTCGAATCGACAATTAATCAGAACGTGACTTTTTTTTAAACAAAAAATAGGCAACAGAACATGACTCATTGTCTCCTCTTTTTTCTCTCACAAATAGACCAAATTCCTAAACCCAACCCTAAAACACATTTTATCACTACCGCCCTGAACTCTTCTCCTCGATCCTCTTCTCCTCTACGTCACACGAAGGTCTCGGAGCTCTTGCCGTCATTATCGCATATGGTTGCTCGTCGGCCCTGTTTTCATCGGTCGCGAATGATTGCTTGATACTCTTCAAGTACGTCTTCTTCTCTTGCGTGAATCGCTATCCGAAGCCTCGCTGTGTAATCTCTGTTCAGGGCCTCGCCATCACAAACTGATCATCTTCCAAGCTCACTCTGTCACTGCCGTTCTTGCCTCGCCGTGTCTCCGGTAACCCTCTTCAGTTTCAATTCCTAAGATTTTGATTTCTGAGTTGAGTTTGTGTACTAGATTTTGAGTTTATTGTGTTCTCAGTCGAGTTGTTGCTTATGTGATTCTGAATTTAGTTTAGATGTTGAGTTTAGATTTTTTTTTTTTTTTTGCTTAGTTTTTCTATTTGGATTTTCTGATTTTGGACGCTGAGTTTTCTATTTTTAGATTCTGAGTTTTGTTGTTGAATACTTAATTAAAAGGTTTTTGTTAAAATTTTTTGTGATTCTAAATATTTTATTGCTGATGGTTTGAGTTTTTGTGTAAGTTTATAATTTTAAATTTTTGTTGTCATATTCTTGCTAATTAATTGATTATAGAACTTAGAAGTTAATTATAAATTTTTTATTTTGTAAATTTTTAATGATAAAATATAAACAAGTTATTATATCATATTATAAATTTTTAAATTTTATTAGTTTAAAAATTATTAAATTTGTATATTTAAAATTATAAATTAAATTTTTAATAATTTTATTATATATTTAGTTAAATTAGTTTAATTACGGTTCGGTTAAATCAATAAATTATTGAATTATATGCAATCGATTTAATGACTGATTTGGATCTCATAATCTTGAGTAAAATTAAAAGAATAGGTTCCATCTCTGATTACGTGACAAAATTAAGTTCCAGCGATGTTGATTTATTACATATTATTGATTATCTTCTCATAGAAAATGATCATAATCGAACAATTCTTGAAGATCTTGTTGAAGAATTTCGTATGTACATCTCTAAACTAGAAACAATAACTGTTTGTTGAAGTTGAATCCCTCTCCTTGCTCATGAAGCCATGCTGAATAACTTTAGGAAGCCTGATTCTTTGCTTGCTTAACAACATTATGTTCAAACTCCATTTTCTTTTTTGAGATTATTCTTTTGCAGAGGAGGATGTGGTGGTCACTTTTGTAACATTCACACTCACCGTTTGTAAATATTGCCCGCTTTAAAGGATACTAATGTTGATTTATGGATTTTCCATACTGATCGATTTTGTTAGTGAGGGAGTTTAGTTTTGAAAATGAATTATGACCCCAAAACTTTTTTAAAAACGAATTAGTACTACCTTATTCAAAAAATAAAGTTAGTTCAATTAACTGTATTGGATTCAACTCTCACTTTGTTCATAATTTTCTTCTTTTAATTCCAAACATAACATCTCGAACTGATTTAACCAAGAATCGATGTCTAATCCGATTCAATTCATAAGCAAAACCGTCCAACTTTCGAACTGGCGATAAACCACAAACTGTCTGGAAACCGGTGAACTGGACCGAACTGGAATACGGACAATTCTGACCAAAGGACACCCAAGAGTCGTTTATGGCTAAAAAGAAAAGAGACACCAAGATGAATGGAATATCGTCAAATGCAAGAGGAAGAGTCAGAACAGTCACGACGGTGATGAATGGAAGAGGCAGAGCAAGCAGAAACAGAGGCGAGGACACAGGTGAAGATCAGTGAAGGAGAAAATTATTACAAGGCGCAAGAGGAAGCAGCATAGTTGCAGACGACGGCGACGGTGATGGCAAGTCACATATTTTTTTTTCATGGGCTAAGCCCAAAACCCAAACTGAAAAGGGGGGAACTAGAGTAATTATATTAATATCATATAATGTATTTGGGCCAAAACCTTTTTAAGTCCAATGAAAAGCTTGTTTCTTTTTTATTTTTTCCCCCTTTATTCATGAGCAAGATTTGTGTTTTTCGTATACCAAAAACAAAATTGTGTTTTTCTTTTGTTAATATTTATTTATTTTTTTGTTTTTATTATAAATTATATTTATCTTTAAAATATTAATATAATACATCTAATTTAAACTATATATTAAAAATTAAAAGATATAGACTACATTTTTTCAATTAAAAAATTAGGGATTAAGATAGATTATATTGACAAATATTTTTGTGTGTGTTTATTCTTAATATTTTATAACATGTAATATATAAAATTTATGCATATATAAATCTTGAAGTTAATTTTTAATATTGACTATTTTTTATATTTAAC
>NC_029788.2:102644725-102649270 GCF_000816755.2 Arachis ipaensis
TTAAGTCTCTAAAACAATAAACCAAAAATTAAAGTAGTTTGATGACCAATTTAATTTTCAGAGCCATTGCTTAAATATAAAGAATATTTTAATTAATACTTGAAATTAGTTTCTATATCTATTTGGTATCTCATCTATGTTTTAGTCTTTTCACTTTAAGAAAAGGAAAAAAAATTATTCTTAGAATTTGAACTTAAAACAATCAATCATAAGACTAAAATTTTATCATCTTAATTAATCTCACATTAAATATTATCAAAACACTAATTATTTTTAAACTATAACATAAGTGATATTAGAAAATATTATTTCAAATTAGAGACAAGTTCAGGTCAACCTCAAAGACGTCCTTTCTATGAGAACATACATTGCCATCAAAAAGCCAAGTCCTTTCTCATTTGCTCTGTCTTTGTCTCTGATTCAAAAGTCCAAACAGAAAAAAAAAACCTCGTACATAAATCTTCAATGGCGTCCCTACTCAAAATAGTTTCGGTTTCACCAAGAACATCATTATCATCGTCATCATCTACCACAAGTGTTCATTCTCGACCTCCTCTTGCACCATTTTTCCCTCTCCCATTCACTAGTAAGTTGACTTAATTGAGTATTGAGGTTCTCAAATTAAATACCCTTTTGGATTTTCTTTTATATTTCCTACACCCAAGTTGCCAAATGATCCTGCATGCATCCGATGCATTGTTTATTTGTTTCTAAGAAGCCAAACATTGTTTAAAGGTTGCTCCTTTTTATGCTTTTGGTTGTTTGTATTAACATTATTGCAGGGAGTAGAATAGCCATTAGAGCAGCTGGAAATCAAGGTCATTTATAATTTTCTTAATTTATTTTTTAAAAAATGGTTTCTTCTTGTTGTTCATTTCCCATTGCTTAGTACTATTTCTCACACATTTTATTTATTTTATATTTGGGGGTTTGAGCAGTTGATGAACCTAACCAACAAACTAAAACCGGTTCAAGCTTCAATCAACTTCTTGGTATTAAAGGAGCAGCCCAAGAAACTGTGAGTCAACCACATTGCAAATAATTTTCCTCATTCTCTTATTTAGATTTGTGATTTTTTTTTATATTTAAATTACGCTGCCATACTTCGCATATAAATCTGAATATGTATCTTTTACAATCTGTCAGTGCTTAAAAAAAAAAAAATAAATAAATTGATGTAGAAAAAATACTTCATAAATCTACCCATTAGATCATTTAATGCAGTCCATGTTGTGCAGAACAAATGTAAGCTTCGTCTTCAACTCACAAAACCTGTGACTTGGCCTCCATTAATTTGGGGGGTAGCTTGTGGTGCTGCTGCCTCTGGTAACTTCATCAATTTTACCATTACATTAATTAATTAAATGTTGCATGCGTGGTCATAACTAGGGATGACAATAGATATCATGTCCCCTGCCCCCGTTCCCTTTTAATTCTCTCCACGCAGGAGAGGCGGATACCTGCGGGTTTCCATGAATATTAATCCTTAAAACTAAAAAAAATTAATACAACCATAGTATAATCCAATACAATTCAACCAAATTTATCATCTTACAACACAATCCAAAGACAAATTTTATATAATCCACAAACACATAAAATCTCCAACCTACACAAAAAAGAAAATGAAATAGAAATAGCCAACAAAATAATGTAACATTATAACCTTTATATATAAGTGAGGGTATTTTAATAAGTTCACCCTTTGCGGGGATTTGGCGGGTCTCCATGGGGCTGGGTACCTCTACCTCGTCCTCATTTATTCGCGGGTCCCCGTTAAACTCTCCATTGCGGGTACTACCCACGGGTACCCGCTTTCGCGTGTATTTTTGTCATCCCTAGTCATAATAAAGATTGGTCATACATATTTTATCCTAGGATCAAAGTTAGTGCTTCAGATTTTAATGCATTGAGACATTGACTATAAATTTAGCTATGTGATTTGAATCATTCAAATTTCTGATAATGTTAAGGAAATTTCCACTGGGATTTTGAGGATGTTGCTAAATCAATTGTGTGCATGATGATGTCTGGTCCATTTCTCATGGGATATACACAGGTACTGATAGATTTGATTGTTGTTCAATGTTTCCCTAGCTGCTATTATTGAATGTAACAAATAAATTGACTTGATGATGCTAAATTGTTGGGGTGTTCAATCTTTCAGACTATGAATGATTGGTATGACAGAGAAATTGATGCAATAAATGAACCTTACAGACCAATTCCTTCCGGAGCAATATCTGAGAATGAGGTCTGTTGTAAATTTCAGATTTTTATGTCTTCTCTTAAGATTTGTTTTCAAGTTTTTAAAATTTTTAAAGTTATTAATTTTAGTAATGAGACACAGCAATTTCTAACTACACACAACATGAGAATACTTATGGTACCTTATAATTTTATAGAGTACAACAACGATCTCTATTTTTTAAAAGGTAAATCTTCAACCTAAGCCTTAACAAAAAAAATAAAGAAAACATAGGGGGATAATGTTTCTTCACCGTTTGGAAAAAGTTGAGAAATTAGTCCCTTTTTGTATATGAAATTAAGTTTTTAATTTTTTTAATTTTGAGAGATTAACTTGTCCGGTAGGTTAATTAAATGTTTTGTTACATAACTAAAAGGCATTATTATTTTGTGAGTGACGACACAAAAGATTTACTGTACTCTTATTGTGAGCATATATTCTGCTAAAAACTGTGCAGGTAATAGCTCAAATATGGTTTCTGCTACTAGGAGGCCTAACCTTGGCTGGTATATTGGACATATGGGTGGGTGCAGTAGTACGCATACAATATTAATAGTTCAATGATCCATCTCTTTTAAGTTGGTGTGAATTTATCTATGACAAGTTTAGGTTGCTAAAATGTTATATTTTGCAGGCAGGGCATACTTTTCCAACAATATTTGATCTTGCACTAGGTGGATCCCTGGTCTCTTATATATATTCTGCACCTCCTTTTAAGGTATTTAAGTTTTATAGTAAATTTCTAAACTTTTAATATCGTAAAATATACTTTTTATTCATAATATTTTCAAACAATTTAAAAATATTTATTATTAATTTTTAAATGTCCTCCTTTCCCAGCCATGACCCTCGCCTTTGGACAATGTTTTTTTCCATTGTCCAAATGGAAGTCAGCTATTTGGACAATTGTTAGAATGTTGTATATGACTCTGTTTATATTTGTGAAGTGTGGAAAAAACTGCAAGAAAATAAGTCATTTACAAATATAAATTCTACAGGATTGTTTTGAAAATACATTAAAGTTACAATTTAATAACTTTTAATTGGTACAACTTAAAAGTTTTAAACATAGTGAGACCATCAAATTCCATGCTGACTTAGTGTTTTAGAATACAGGATGATTAAAGGGTAAAATTTGAAAAAAAAGGTTGACTAATTGTTATTTATAAAAAATTAACAAAAGATTATTTTTGAAACTTATCAAAGACATTAGGGACAAAATTAAAACAAATTAAATACTAAATATTTTTGAAACTCATTGTAGGGCCCCAAAAAAAAACATTACGCTTTCTAGTAATATCTTCTGTTGACCAAAGAAAACATGGAAGACAAAAACGAGTTTTTCATCTATCTCAGGCATATTAATCCTTCTGTATATGTGCTGATTTTAAATAAAACATGTAATTTGGTACCCGATTTAGAAAGGTGAGTTTACAACTATATTGTCTTCCATGTCTTTTGTTTAAAGAGATGTATTATTTCATCACTTGTTTCGTTTATCTTGTATTGTCATTTGTCTAAGCTTCACAAGTGTTCTAATTTTTTCTAGTTAAAACGAAATGGATGGATAGGAAACCTGGCCCTTGGAGCAAGTTACATCAGTTTGCCATGGTGTGGTACATTTTTACTGTGCTAAGAGATCTAGTAGCCAGTTGCTATTGATTTAATTTATTTGATTCTTTTTTTTTTTCAAGTTACTAAAATTCAGTGTTTTGGTATTTATGCATTGCATGCTGAAGTAGAGTTAGTTAGTTCTAAAGATGAATGCTGCTTAGCTTATTTATTTTCAAGAAGAAGAGGCCAGGAGGTCATTATTTTTCGAAACAAAAATGCTATGTACACACCAAAAATCAATCACAAAATTCGCTACTATGTGTATTTATATATAAATACATATGTAATTTAACTTATTTTCAAAGTGTATTTTGTATTCCAACATAATTTGGTGGCTAATTTTTTATGTACACCTAATATGGTTGTTTTCAAAATTAAGAAATATAAAGGCCTGTTTAGTTTGAAAAACATTTTGTACTTTCGTTTTTTAAATTTTATGAAGAAAAAAAAGTGAAAATTATAATAAAAATAATACATACAATTCTATTTTTTGTTTACTGTTCTTTACTCTATTTTGTTTTTGATAAAATCTTGAAAAAAAAAATGATCAATATCACAAAAGTTATTACTACTAGTATGTGATTATTTCATCAATTTCTCTTACTAACAGGTTGGCTGGTCAGGCTTTGTTTGGGACTCTATCAGCAGATATAATTTTTCTCACACTATTATACAGCATAGCT
>NC_029788.2:102649978-102653838 GCF_000816755.2 Arachis ipaensis
TAAAATTAGTGATCTATAGTTTTTTAATTTCATTTATTTTACGAAATATTTTTACCAATCACACTAAAACTTTGCAAAACCAAAATTATAAATTGCTAATTTTAAATGACCAAGAATTTATTTGATCCTATATGAATTATGAAAATAAATATGTCAAATATATAGTATTGGTGATCCTTATAATATTATTGCTTAATTTCTGCATGACATATAATTGTAGTTTGGGGTTGGTATTGTCAATGACTTCAAAAGTGTTGAAGGGGACAGAGCTCATGGTCTTCAGGTATATACTTATGCTCTGATTTTTATTCTGATCTCTTGACTTGACTTTATTAATTAGTTAGAATATGAACTTTTCTGATCTGTCTCAGAAATTTTATGATATACCTTTATGAAACAGTCTATTCCAGTTGCTTTTGGTGCTGAAACAGCAAAGTGGATATCTGTTGGGGCTATTGACATTACACAATTACTTATTGTTGGTACATTTTGATTCCTCTGTAGCTAAATTATGGATACTTGTTTTCATAATTATAGTCGTTATCGTATTTTATATGATATGTTAATAATTTATTATTTGATGTGATGTGCGTCTTAGAAAACAAGTCGCCCCAATATTTGATTTAGTGGCGGTTGTATCAACAGTTGTTGAAAACTACCACAAAAACCGTTTTCGACATTAAGGACAACACTCCACCAAGCGTCAACGAACCGGTTGGCTACGGTTTTAAACCGCCACAAAAAAAATTTCAACCGTTGCAATATGTCAACTATGGTGTACTAAGTCTTAATATCGAATAGGTTTAAATGAAGTAAAAATGTATGTATTTAGAATGGCATAATAACTTGATATCTTGAAAATTTAGGTCAAAATGTAAAATCTAACCTGAAAAATTTTCAAGTAGAATTGTGCTCGTTTCAGTTGCACATGCTGTAGCATCCCTAGCAGCAACAAATTTTAGTGTGGAATGCGCATAATAATCTTAGACTACAATTGAATTATTGAATTAGATTACATTAGTATATATTATTAACGACATTATTATATTATTCATGGTTGCAGGATATCTACTTGGGGCTGGTAAACCATATCACGCTTTGGCTTTACTCGTCTTGACAGTTCCACAAGTCATTTTTCAGGTAAAGTAATGACACATCACATGCATTTTTATAAAGGGTTTCAAAATTATTCTTCTATTTTCTGGTCTTGATTCTATATTTTAATAATTGCACATTTAAGATGTAATCGTTAATCATCATTGTTTCCTAGATATACCTCGAATGTGTGTGTTGACTTAGCTAGTAGCTAGCAATCGTCATGCTATAGTATAAACCTTTCAATAGAGTACATATTGTCCTTTAATTTGAAAAAATAAAAAATAAAAACAGAATACTTCACTCTTAAAAATATGAAAATTCCCTTCTAAGTACTAAATGATTAGCTTATTGCCTTTTGCCTCTCAGTTCCAGTACTTCCTCAAGGACCCTGAGAAATACGATGTTAAATATCAGGTACATGTTCACCACGTAAAACTTTGGTTGATACTATCTCTCTGTTTCTTAAATAAAATAGTTTAGACACATTTTCTTTATGTATGTCCTTATAAATTAGTTTTCTCTTTTTCAATTATCTATTATTGATCATTGAAAAAAAAAATAATTGTTTGCATTTATCAAATGGAAAATTACTATTATGAAAATCTGAAGAGGGGAGTTACATTTATATCAAATGAAATATATGTCTTATGGCTTTATATTGTTAAATAATTTTTTATATATGTATTATAAATTTCAATCATTTAACCGTTCAATCACATTATCTTATTTTAATGTTTGCAGGCTAGTGCACAGCCATTTCTGGTACTTGGCATGTTGGTGACTGCTCTTGCAAGTTGCCACTGATGATTAGTTAATGTACAAAAGTTACATAGGAAGCCAAGGAATTCATATAGATCGAATTAATAACTAGATGAAGAAGTGATATTATTAAGATAGGTGCATTCTAGTATATTTCATTTTTTCTTTTTGGTGCCGTTTAATTATTCCGTGAGGTTTAATTGAGAAGAAATGTCTTTCTAGGAAGCCTAATAAATTAAACACAATGTACTATTTTGACACAACGATTTCCTTTCATGTTTTTTAGAACTTACTGTCAGGAGGAAAGGAATATTAGTTGTAAGGAATATTAGTTGTGTTAATTCTGGTGTAACTGTGTAATTAACTACTTTATAACTACTTTCTTCACTTGGATATATAAATCATATTTGTCCCTAACTATATATAAATCATGTTGCTCTTGGCTGCTTCTTCATTCAAATAGGCTGCTTTTTATAGAATCAGTGAGGAGATTTTCAACTAACATGGGAGTTTGGATGGTTGTTGACTTGTTTTTTAAGTTAAGAGTGGAAGTTTATATAGAGGGCATCCGTGTTTAGCAAGTATTAACTTGACTCAAGTTAATACAAAGTTCCATAGAGAAAGAATAATAGTTAAAATATGCACACTTAAATAACAATTAATGAGACATATTCGATACCATTTTAATATTAATATTAAATATTAGAGCAATTTTAATAGAATTAATTTTGGGTATTATTTTTTATTTTTAACCATAATTGAAATAATTTAAAATTAAAATTTGTATTGAATATCATCTTTAAAATGATATTTAGATCAATAAGGAAATATTATATCATTTTAAAGAAAGATAAGTGATATTCTACGAAGTATAATTTATTAAACTTTTTGAATGAACATTGTAATATTAAACTTTTTGAATGAACATTGTAATATTATTATTGTAATATTGTTATGGTAACATTGCAATAAATACTCAATCAAAATATACTCAAATCAATTAGATCTACTCGATTATACTTTGTATTTTATTACTCTATTTTTTTATTATTTTTTATCAATTTAATAAAAAAATAGATCAAAATCAATTTAATATTGCTAGTTAGTGTATATAAAAATTAATTATTTAAATAAAATTATTTTTAGTGTTGATCAAATTGAAAGATATATTACTGCAACTGGTATAATTAGCGCACTCGCACTGAAAACAATAATGCACGTGTCACGATATTTTTAACTTTACAATATTATCATCGTGCGTGTCTTAATTCACCTTTAATCAGATTTTTGTTTTTACACGTCAATGCATGTAATGAGTCATGATTTTACTATTTCACATGCAATACAACCATATTTGTCCTTAATTATATATAAATCATGTTGCTCTTGGTTGCTTCTTGATTTAAATTGGTCAATATGATTCTTCTTCTTATGGAGTCAGTGAGAAAGTTTTCAGCTACCATAGAAGTTTGGATGGTTGTTGACTTGTTCTTTTAGCTTATGTAAAGTAGAAGTTTATATAAAGGGCGTCCATGTTTAGCAAGTACTAACTTAAGTTAATATAAAGTCTATAAAGAAAGAACAATAGAGTTAGAATATGCACACTTAAATAACAATTAATTAGGCATATTAGATACCATTTTAATATTAATATTAAATATTAGAAAAATTTTAATAGAATTAATTTTGGATATTATTTTTTATTTTTAACCAAAATTTAAATAATTTAAAAGTAAAATTTGTATTGAATATTATTTTTAAAATAATATTGAGATCAATAAGGAGATATCGTATCATTTTAAAGAAAGATAAGTGATATGCTGATAATTGTATAATCCATTAAACTCGCTGAATGAACATTATAATATTATTATTATAACCTTTACAAGAAATATTCAATCAAAATATACTCAAATCAATTAGATGTACTCGATTATACTCTTATATTTTATTACTCTATTTTTTTATTATTTTTTATCAATTTAATAAAAAAAGATCAAAAT
>NC_029788.2:102653979-102658685 GCF_000816755.2 Arachis ipaensis
TTTTTTAATTTTTAAAGTAATTAAAAAAATATTTAAATTTAAATTAAAATAAAACTAAGCATTAGAATAACAAATCTCACGTTAAATTTTAAATCAAATTTTATGATATATTATTCTAGGAGTGTTCAAGATTCGCTCCGACTCAAAACCTGTGGCCTAAACTCGAGAGATATTTTGTCGAGTTCGAGTTTTCATGTTTTGTCCAGTGTTGCTTTTTGGTTGGGTTCGGATTTTGCTTCGGGTCACCTGACTCGGCCCAAAATTACTTTTTACAATAAAAAAATATTTCAGTTAATTAATAAAGTTATATTATACTTATAAAGAGAAATTCTTCACATACAAGCATTTTTTTTATACAAATCTTTACAAATCATTTATATTAATGCGCTTCAAACCGTTTTCACTGCACCTCCTTCTTCTTCTTGCTGCACATTCTTCTTCCTCTTCCTCTTCTTCTTCTTTTCTTTCGTTTCTTGCCTTTTCTTTCTCCTTCTTCAACCGTTACTGCAAGTTTTCACTGCACCTTCTTCTTCTTCTTGCTGCACGTTCTTCTTCCTCTTCTTCTTCTTCTTTTCTTTCATTGCTTGCCTTCTCTTTCTCCTTCTTCATTTACGTGCTTTTCTCTCTGTTTTCTTTCTTCATTATTCTCGATTTCTATTGTTTTTTGACATCAAGCTCTGAAATCATTTTTGAAGAAGAAGAAACAGCAGAAGATGAGGAGGAGAAAGAGAAAGAGTTCTTAATTATGCATAAGGTGTACTTCAACGAATTTTGAGTATATTTCTTAAATCATTTGGGTGTAGTTTTGTAATCCTTTGGGTGTATTTCTGTAATTCTTTAGGTGTATTTCTATAATCGTTTGGGTTAATTCTTGTAATCGTTTGTGTGTATTTCTGAAGTTCCATTATCTTCAAATTTGGCAAGAAACTCGTTTTCATGGAGGAAGAAGAAGAAGAGTCGTTCATAATGCATGGTGAGTAGCGCGCTTTGGAAACAGGAAGTGGTTGAATAACGTGCATTTATTTACTCTTGAATGTGGGAGTGTAATGCGTGTGCTTTGTTGGGCTTGTGCCAACTTGTAAGACTTGTAAGCCAAAAAGACTTGTATGTGTAGCAGGCCTCATTTATAAACTTGTATATACTAATGTTCTATCGAATCGATCCGGTTTAATCTGATTTCTTTTCGGATTACTTTGGCTTTGGGTCAGGTTAAAGTAAACCCGTTGTCCTTGTAAGGACGGGTTTGGATCTACTTAAACCCGATCCATAAACACCTTTATATGATTCACACATATTTATGAAACATTTTGTAGAATCCAAACTAAATTAAAGAAGATGTTTTTAGTATTAAATAGTTTTAATTATTATTAATTTTTTAGTTAGTATATATAAAAATTAATTATTTAAATAAAATTATTTTTAGTGTTTATTAAACCGAAAAATATATCACCACAACTGGTATAATTCAGCGCACTAATACTAAAAGTAATAATGCATGTGTCACCATGTTTCAACTTTATAGTATCATTATTGTGCGTGTTTTAATTCACCTTTAATCACGTCTGTTTCTACATATCAATGTGTAACACCCTACCACACTAAACTTTACGCTTGAGCCATAAAACAAAGGTGATGTGATATTACGACTTCTAAAATAAAATGAGTAATACATATATTAGCAGAAAAATTATAATATGCTAAGAGCCTTGAAGAAAAGAAAAAACAAAAATCGCAAAATAAAAGCGCAACGCTCAAGGTACGAGTTAACTTACGTGTTAAGAAAATCATAATTATTAAACATAAGATAACAGAAGTAGGAATAGAGTGCCAAAAAAATGAAATAATAAGCTCCTAACTCAGCCTGCGAAGTCAAGACTGGCTAGAGAATATTTACACATATATACATACATATCACAAAACCCAAAAGTACATATACACAATCCTGCCTCTCCATAAACCTCTAGGATGATCAAAAGAACAGGTTATGCGGAGAGAAAACCAAGTACATAAATACACATCATAGCATAACAAAATAACACTGTAACCACTCCGCTTCAAGGGTCCAGACGCCTAACGAGATGCCTCTCGACCTGCATCTGAAAAACAATAACATAGTATGGAATGAGAACCGGAGGTTCTCAGTATGGTAAAGGTGCCACACACATAATATATAAGGTCCTGAAAATGCCAGAGGCAATCCTAGAACGCCAACACTCAGATTATAGAGCTTAAAGTATTAAACAGAAGCCATAAAAGGTGGTTTTCTAAAAATATTTAATCCTAACTTAACTTAACCTTAAATCTAAGTCCCATACTGCCATTCCTCCATACCTCCAACTCCTTCATGCATTTTCACAGACAAATAGACAGATAAGGAAAACACAAGAAGGTTACAGTTATTACAGGTAACAAATACACATTTAGCATAGCAAGTACATATAGGCACACCCAATTAAAGTACAAGCAAGTAATTCAAGTAATATGCATATGATGCATGCTTATCCTATGGCTGATGAGGCTCATCTGTCGGTTATCCAGCCAACCTGACAAGTCTGAGTGTCCTTAGACTGTCCCCCGACGTGCATCCCCAAGAGTCTATGCATAACTTTTTCTCAAATAATCAATATTGCTCAATGGGGTAACATTCCCGGAATTTATATAGTGTCCAGTCACACTTACGTCGTAGGGTCAACAGAGTATCGAGTTTTCAACCTGGTACACGTGGTGTAAGCCACGACACTTGATCCAGGGAATCTCGTATCTCAGATTATTCAAATTCATAAGCTATATAAATAATTCAATTATAATTTATCAACATCCACATCATTCTTAATCGCATCTCATTCATTATTATACGTCAATCATATTCAATCCTTATCCTTCATTATCACACCTCCCATTCCGTCCATCAATAGTTCTAATTCAAAACATAATTCATTCTTTTCTAAATGAATCAAACTTAAAACATGCTCATTTTCTTAATAACTCTAAATCAAACCATATAATCTTTGAATCTAAATCTTTTTAAATAATCATATAAACAAAATCTTTAATTTTTATAAAATTTCGGCAGCATCTCCTCTAAAACTCGGACTTTACTATCCTTTTTGGGTCCAAACTTGCTTTTTTTTTTTTAATTCAACATACCCTTCCTCATCATCATAACAGTCACCACAATAAATCTACCTTAGATTAATAATTATACTCATACAATATTCAAATCCAACAACCAAAATTCAACTAAGGATCATAGTTCACTAATCCTAGGCTTCTAACACAAAATACCTCATCATCACAACAACCTCCACAATAGTTATACCTCAAATCAATAATTCACCAAATCATTAGTTAATCAACAAGCACCAAACCAACCATGTTCATCAACAATAACATTCAACCATAATTCTCTCCAAATTAACATAACAACATTCACCATCCAAAATTAATAACTAATTATCCAATAAACTTCAACCAAATATATTCATCAACAAATTACTAAACATTAAACATACACCTGCATTCCAACTTATCCTATGGTCATCTAGCCTAAGTTTTCACAGAACATTATATATTAAATGCAAGAAACCTAAACCATACCTTGCCCAATTTCCACGTAACAACCAAAGCTATTTATTCAAAACCAAGGCAGCCCTTCAAAACTCAACTAATACGCTTCCTCCAAGTTCCAGTATTCACAATTTCAAGCTCCAATTATTTATTCACAACCTAATACACATTCATAACACATATATATCCAATTTAATACTCAAAGCTCAAATTCAATAAAAATAAAATAGAATTATCGTATCCTCACCTTACCCAAACTTCACATAAGTAAGAGTGAACATTTTCCTCAAGCTAATTGGATCCTAAAACATCAGAAATCAAAGAAATTCAACATTCCCATTAAAAATTCAAAAATTGGGGGAAAAGAGGGCTGAGGGTGATTAAAAAGTTACCAGTAAAATTGTTCAGGTAGAAATGTAGAGCTCGACGCGGTGGACGCGTGGCCGCAAACGGTGCGGTAATCGGAGTTCGGACGGAGAAGTTATGGGATTTGGAAAGTAACGTAAGGGTTTCGGTGAAGTTTTCGTTCTTCCCTCCCCTGGAAGCTGAAAGCTTCGTTTCTGTTGGAATGAAGGGGACGAAGGGCTTGGGTTCACTTAAAAGGATTGGTCCGGTTGGACCGACAGCTCGGTTTGGGTTCGGTTCAACCACTTCGGTCTTTTCGGTCTAATTTTGGACTGTTTTCTTCGAAGTTAGTGTCAAAATTCTCATTTCGATGAGCTCTACCCTAATTTAATATAATATTCACATTTCTAATCCTTTTTATTAAAAACTAATTTATTGACTAATTATCTACTAATTTAACCGGAGTTTACATAATGCATAAAACAAGTCCTCTATTATTTATTATTTTTTATTTTACTATTTCACATGCAATGCAACCATATTTGCTCTTAACTATATATAAATCATATTGCTCTTGGCTGCTGCTTCACTCAAATCGGTCGATATGATGCTTCTCCTTATAGATGGTTGTTGATTTGTTCTTTTAAGTTATGTAGAGTGAAAGTTTATATAGAGGGCATCCATATTTAACAAGTGCTAACTTAAGTCAAGTTAACACATAGTTCCATAAAAAAAGAATAATAGAGTTAGAATATGCATACTTAAATAACAATTAATTAGACATACTATATGCC
>NC_029788.2:102659217-102671431 GCF_000816755.2 Arachis ipaensis
TAAGGCCCAAACGTCATGCGGGTCGATCCGAACGGTCGGGTGCGAGACGCTCAACCACCGACCCGGACACGCGTTCTTGACAGTTCTCTGTTACAGCTGTATTGGGAAGCTTCGAGGAAGGTGGGTCTGCCCTTGCGGGACCCACTCCTGACCCCCAAGGTACGTCACATACATCACTTTACCCACTTTTC
The DNA here is from genome assembly GCF_000816755.2 of Arachis ipaensis. Taxonomy (NCBI): domain Eukaryota; kingdom Viridiplantae; phylum Streptophyta; class Magnoliopsida; order Fabales; family Fabaceae; genus Arachis; species Arachis ipaensis. The sequence goes on from NC_029788.2 coordinate 102,659,409, forward strand.
GCCTGCACACTTGATTGACTAGAGCGTCGGAGTGTCTTTGTAGGTGGCACCCCCTCTTCACTCAAAGAGCCTGGGACGTCGGCTGCTCCAGCTTCACCCCCGCAACCCAGAACCAGGCGATACCCCACCTTATCAACCCAAGGACCTCTCCAAACCGTCCGGTATCCGAGCAACCCAACATTGGCGTCGTCTGTGGAAAAGCCTAAATGGACATCGTACAGGGTCCAGGAGACCATGGCCGCGGGACAAATCCCGGGGGGGCAGCCTCCGTAGCTTCTTCCCGGGAGCGCACGAGGTCCCCTCCATGACGACCCGAGCCGTCTTCACGATCCCAAGAGAGACGCCCCTTCGGGGGAACAGGCAGCAACAGCGCCAAAATAATGCAGGAATTGCGTCATAGGATACAGAACCTGGAGCGCTAGCTGGCAGATCAAGAACGTCGTCAACGAACCCCCGAGCCAAACTATTCCCGATCTCCCGAGACACGTGAGAGAAGTCGCTCCCAGCGCACGCCCAGCCCACGATATGAGTCTGAAAGCGTCGGGAGGAGCGGGGACGGCCCCGAAGACGGCGCGACCCCGTGATATACACTCGGCTTGAGGGGAGACGCGCCACAGAGAGAGATCGGGAAGACGGCGGAGAAAGGCCGAAGAGAACGCGACGACCCATGATAATGGGTGCAACCCCGTTTCATCATTCCATCCTCGAGGTCTGGCTACCAAAGCACTTTGATAAGCCGACAGACATGAGGTACGACGGAACCCAAGACCCACAGAAGCACCTTACGGCCTTCGAGGCCAGAATGAACCTGGAGGGAGTAGGCGATGAAGTGAGGTGTCGCGCTTTCTCGGTCACTCTGGCGGGACCTGCAATACGGTGGTTTAACAGCCTCCCGCAGGGATCTGTTGCCAGGTTCTCGGATATAGCCGCGCTTTCTTGGCCCATTTCACTAACAAAATTACAAAGACGAAGCACCCGATCAACTTGCTCGGGGTGGCACAAAGGCCCGGCGAGCCGACCAGAAAATATCTGGACCGGTTCAACGACGAGTGTTTGGAGATTGACGGGCTAACTAATTCGGTGGCCAGTCTGTGTTTGACGAACGGACTTCTGAATGAGGATTTCAGGAAGCATATCACTATGAAGCCGGTATGCATGATGCAAGAGATCCAAAGCGTGGCTAGGGAACATATCAACGATGAAGAAGTCAGCCAAGTCGTGGCAGCCAACAAGCGGCAGCCCGCCTACAATCAACCTCGGCAGCACGGTGGAGGGGAAAGGCTGAAGGAGCACGCCAGAGACGGCGGGCCAGGCAAGACATCCAGGCCGTTTCCCCGAGTCAGGAAATTCACCAACTACACCCCTCTCACCGTCGCCATCGTAGAAGTTTATCAGCAGATAGCTGAGAAAGGAATTCTGTCAAAGCTCCGACCTCTAAAGGACAGAACCGGGGGGAACAAAAGCCTCTATTGTGATTATCATAAGGGCTATGGGCACAAAACACATGATTGCTTCGACCTCAAGGACGCACTAGAACAAGCGATCCGGGACGGAAAGCTGGCCGAATTCTCCCGCTTTATCAGGGAGCAGAGAAGACGAGATCGCGGTCGCGAGGGAGAGGACAAGACCCGCACGGTGAAGCGGCGTCAAGAGCCAGAGGACAACGAACACGGCCTTACCATAGTAAACGTGGTAACAGCAAGAGACGCGGCTCCAAGGTCGAGATCGGCACATAAGAAGGACGCCAAAGTCCTGGCAGTCTCCTCGTCTCCAGCGCGAAGCTCCAAGAGGGTCCCGCCTATCTCGTTCGGTCCGGAGGACCAATGGTTCGAAGAGGTCGCGGAAAATCCTCCTATGGTCATCATGGCCAGAGTGGGAACCGGCCTCATCAAGTGGATCCTCGTAGACACCGGGGCTGACTCGAATATCATGTTCCGCAACGTGTTTGATGCCTTGGGTCTCTGGGATGCCGACTTAAGGACTCACCAACACAGTGTAGTGGGCTTGGGCGACCACTTTATCAAGCGAGACAGGATAATATCCCTACCGGTATCCGTAGGACTAGGACGGGGAAGAAGGTCGGTAATGGCTGAGTTCGTGGTCCTACGAGACTCCACGGCCTACAACGTCATCCTAGGAAGAAAGACTATCAACGACCTTGGGGCAGTGATCAGTACAAAGATGTTGGTAATGAAGTTCATCGCTGATGACGGATCCGTGGGATCCATAAAAGGAGACTTGGAAACGACAGTTGCTTGCGACAATGCCAGTCTCTCCTTAAGAAAGAAATCTAAAGAAGCATCGGGAGTGTTCCTCGCCGACCTGGACGCTAGAGTCAACGACAAGCCCAGACTCGAACCGGAGGGAAACTTAGAAAGGTTCAGGGTTGGTGACACAGAGGAGAAGTTCACCTTCGTGAACAGAAACCTCCCGCACAAATTGAAGGAACCTCTAATGGAAATGATCAGGGCTAACGGCGACCTTTTTGCTTGGACGCCAGCTGACATGCCGGGGATAGACCCCCAGCTCATGTCACATCACTTGGACGTCAAGGCGGAGGCCAAACCGGTGGCCCAAAGGAGAAGAAAAATGTCACAAGAAAGAGCAGAGGAGGTGGCCAGGCAGACGGCCAGCCTCCTCGAAGCGGGATTTATCCGGGAACTCGACTACTCGACCTAGCTGTCGAACGTAGTTCTAGTAAGAAAACACGATGGAAAATGGAGGATGTGTGTAGATTACTCCGATCTTAACAAAGCATGTCCCAAGGACTGCTACCCCCTACCCAACATTGATGCGCTCGTCGACGCGGCGGCAGGGTATCGATATCTGAGCTTTATGGATGCTTATTCTGGCTACAATCAGATACCGATGCACCAGCCAGACGAAGAGAAAACAGCGTTCATAACGGCGGGGGGAATATACTACTACAAGGTAATGCCATTCGGCCTGAAGAACGCTGGGGCCACATACCAAAGGTTAATGAACAAGATATTCAGCGACCTCATAGGCAAAACGGTGGAAGTATACGTGGATGATATCCTTGCAAAGACCACCCGACCTGAAGACCTCTTAAGCGACCTAAGAAATGTGTTCGCTTCCCTCCGGCAATACGGCATGAGGCTTAACCCGCTTAAGTGTGCCTTTGCCATGGAAGCAGGAAAGTTCTTGGGGTTTATGATAACCCAGAGAGGGGTGGAGGCCAACCCAGAAAAGTGTCAAGCAATACTCCAAATGAAGAGCCCAGGCTGCGTCAAGGACGTTCAGAGGTTGTCAGGAAGGCTCACCGCACTGTCCCGCTTCCTCGGTGCGTTGGCTGTGAAAGCCCTGCCGTTTTTCAACTTGATGAGGAAGGGGATAGCGTTTGAGTGGACCCCGGCGTGTGAAGAAGTGTGCAAGCATTTCAAAGAGATTCTTGCAACACCACCTGTTCTCGGGAAGTCCAAGGTCGGAGAACCACTATACTTGTACTTGGCCATAACGGACGAAGCAATGGATGCAGTTTTGGTGCAAAAAGAAGGGAAGATCCAACAACCAATTTACTTTGTGAGCAAAGTACTGCAAGGAGCAAAGTTGAGATACAGCAAATAGAGAAGTTGGCACTTGCACTCCTGACCTCTTCCCATAGATTGCGACAGTACTTTCAAGGTCATCAAGTGGTCGTGAGGACAGACCAGGAAATCCGCCAGGTACTCCAGAAACCCGACTTAGTGGGAAGGATGATGAATTGGGCTATCGAGTTATCCCAGTACGACTTGCAGTATGAACCCAGGCATGCGATTAAGGCGCAGGCCATGGCCGACTTCTTGGTAGAAGTAACGGGGGATCCAACCGAGGCAACAAACATACGGTGGAAGCTCCACGTAGACGGGGCCTCCAACCAAACGTTCGGAGGTGCTGGGATCATCCTGGAAAGCCCCGCCGGAGTCATATATGAACAATCAATCAAGTTTGAGTTCCCGGTGTCGAACAACCAAGCAGAGTACGAGGCCCTTCTGGGCGGCTTAATCCTAGCTAGGGAAGTCGGAGCCACAAGGCTAGAAGTGTACAGTGACTCGTAGGTCGTTACTTCTCAGGTCAATGAGACCTACCAAGCCAGAGATTCACTGTTACAGAAGTACCTAGAAAAGGTCAAAGAGTTGAGCAAACAATTCAAGGAGGTCACGATCTAACACGTTCTGAGAGAAAGGAACACACGAGCAGACCTCCTATCCAAGCTAGCAAGCACAAAACCAGGGGCCGGCAACCGGTCTCTCATTCAGGGCTTGATAAAAGAACCAGCAGTCACCCTCCACTTGACAAAGATAGATCCCTCCTGGATGGACCCGACCACTGACTTCTTGGAAAGAGGCAAGCTCCCTGACGACGAGAAGGCGGCCAAAGCATTGAGAAGGGAGGCGGCCAAATATGCGATCATACAAGGTTAGTTGTTTAAAAAGGGACTCAGCCAACCCTTGTTGAAATGCCTACACCCCGACCAAACGGACTATGTGCTCAGAGAGGTCCATGAGGGGTGCTGCGGTCACCACATCGGGGGCAAAGCCCTAGCAAGAAAGCTTATCAGAGCTGGTTATTACTGGCCATCCATGATGATGGACTCCAAAGAATTCGTAAGGAAATGCGTCAAGTGCCAGCAGAACGCCAGTTTCCACAAGGCGCCGGCAATCGAGCTAAGTCTATTGACGTCTTCCCGACCTTTCTCACATTGGGGAGTCGACCTCTTGGGACCCTTCCCGGTCGGTCCGGGGCAAGTCAAGTACCTCATAGTTGCTATCGACTACTACACCAAGTGGATAGAGGCTGAGCCACTGGCCATTATATCCTCATCCAATTGTCGAAAGTTTATGTGGAGACAAGTGGTAACTCGATTCGGCATCCCGGAGGTTGTTATCTCTGATAACGGGACGCAGTTCACTGATAAGAAGTTTGTGGAGTTCCTCGCCAGTTCAGGCATAAAGCAAAAGTTCTCATCCGTAGAACACCCCCAGACGAACGGCCAAGTTGAGGCCGCAAATAAGGTCATCTTGCTAGGCCTCAAGAAGTGGCTTGATAAGAAAAAGGGAGCATGGGCTGACGAACTCGCCTCAATCCTCTGGTCCTACCGCACGACCCAGAAATCGTCCACGGGAGAAACCCCATTCCGTCTGACATACGGGGTGGATGCTATGATACCTGTAGAGGTCGGCGAGCCGAGCCCATGGTTACTTCTGGGAGGAATAGAGGAAGCTGTAGAAAAGGACCTAGTAGATGAGGTTAGAGAAATGGCCCATTTGTCAGAGGCAGCACTAAAGCAAAGAATGGCCCTGCGCTACAATGCCAAAGTACTCAGGAGAGAATTCGAACAAAATGACCTAGTCCTGCAGCGCAACGACATCGGGCTGCTGACTCAGGGGGAAGGTAAGCTGGCGGCTAACTGGAAAGGCCCTTACAGGGTCAAAGAGGTGATTGGCAAGGGCGCCTACAAGTTGGAAAGACTCGATGGCAAGGAAATCCCGAGAACGTGGAATGCGGTAACTTAAGAAGATTTTATTCCTAGTCCAAACACGCCGAGTAGGCGACCTAACAAGCTTAGTAAGACCCGGGTTTTGCTTTATCATTAAATAATTTACTTCTGTTAAATACTTATCATTGTCATAGATTTGTTCAACAGCCGATTAATATTCACTTGTTCAAATTTACTTTTACCCTTTTATCCATCCCATGACAACGAATTTCTTATGGTATGTGTTAAATGAGGCGACGATATGGTATCCCGGGACTGATCACCCCGAAAACCAACCAAATTAACACCATAACAAACGGCTATAGCAATAATAAAGCCACGACTTGGCTTCGTCAAACTACCAACGCAACGGTAAACAAACGCAAGCGACAAGCCAATACCAGCAAAACGGTAATAAAATAGAACGAAAATGCACTACCGAGTAAGCCAGAAAAGACAGTAATCATAAGCCGACCAAGCAACTACTAAAGTAGTTTAAAGATTACAAGTTCTACAAAGTTCATCAAACTATGCGACAAGTTCTACAAAAAAAATTACAAGATTCATACAAGAGTACAAAGATCACTTCTTCAGCATATCGACAATCTTGCCATCTTTGATTGTTTTGAAAACCCCGATTGCCGACGTGTCGAAGTCAGGAGCCACGAGCTTCACTTGGGCTTTAAGGGCCTCTTCAGTCATCAGGATGGCGCTCTTCCCCTATTTCACAGTCTCTTTGTACTTCTTTTTAAATTCTTCAGCTTCGGATTGAGCAGCCTTAGCCGACGAAGTGGCCTCGTCGTGTTCCTTCTCCAAAGCAGCCACCCGACCCTGAGCAACATTGAGCTGGCTCTCCAAAGTCAGCTCCCGCTCGGTTAGCCGGGAGACGGCTGCATCAGAGGTCTTCAATTTTTCCTCAGCGGCTGTGGCTTTCTGCTCGGCATCTTTGAGCTTCTCCTCTGCTTTGGACAGCTGCTACCGAAGTGTTTCAACTTGCACTTTAAATTGATTGTTGGCCTTAACAGAGGATTCAAGTTTCCTCTGCACCAACTGCATTCCCGACAGCTCAAATTTGGCCTTCCTGGATATTGCGGCACCGCGAAGGAGAGAACGGTACATCCACCTTGCTTGCCCAGGGAGGTCAGAGCCATGGAAATATTCCTCCGTGCCGAGAAACAACTGGGAGTCTATAAAGTTCTCAGCATCGAAATTCATCTCCATCATAGTAAGGGCCCCTTTAGGACTGGAGTACGACTTCTTCCTTTTTGGGTTGTTGATAACCTTCACATCATCCTTCTTGAATTGTGGGTTGGAAATCGAGCCCTCGCCAGTACCAACGGCCTCGTCTAGGATGGGAGAAACATGCACCCCATCAGCACTTTGGGCCGACATCTCGACATCATGGGGCGGAGGCACCGCCTGATTCTCGTTATTTTTGGGTTGGGCCTCCTGATTCCCGTCATTCGTCTCCTCATCGTTGTCGCCAGCCAGAAAGGTGTTATATAAAGTTTTGAGACCGGTCACTTCGGCATACATTCCCACTGCAGCAAAATAGAAAAACCCGTTAGTCGTGAAATCGGCATAGCAAGTCAAAGCAACAATAGCAGGAAATGCAAGTTAAAGCTACTCACAAATGTAATTTCTAGCGACCTCCCGGTCACCCATAAGGAGATGGGGGTTCACATGGTTTTTGCCAAAAACAGCCAACAACACGTCGACAATCTTTTTGTCCACAGAGGACATTCCTTTGTATGTTACCTTAATAAAGGTATTGGACCCCGTCCCGAAACTCCAATATGTCGGGATGAGGCGCTGCCCCTCCAACGACAGCCAGAAGGGATGGCGACATTTGACTGGGCGCACCTTGAAGTACTTGTCCTTGAACCCATGGTAAGAGTCCTCGAACAAGCCAAAAATCCTCCGAACCTGGGCAGATCGGAAGGACATAAACCCTTTTCTTGCTTTCCCTTTTTTGGAAGGATTCGTAAGGGTAAAGAGGTAAAGAAACACGTCAACGGACACCGGCAGCTCTAAATATTCACACACCATCTCGAAACAGCGGATGGAAGCCCAACTGTTCAGATACAACTGCGACGGCGCCATGGAGCATCGGTTAAGGAGCGCCATTTGGAAAGAAGAGAAAGGAATGCGAACTCCCAATTGGGTAAACATTACCTTGTAGAACCAGATCCAGTCGGCAATTTGGGGGGAGTGGAGGTTGAGTTCATATAACCGTTCGTTAGGGGCGGGGACAAAAACATCGTAGTTAAACTCCTCGTCAGTCTCACCGCATAAGTACTCGGCTTGACGGAACTCAGTAAGCTCCTCCTCACCCATTTGGTTTAGGGAATCCTTTATGTCGGAGGTCACCCAAGCATACCGGTCGTAAGCCGCGCTTGAGGTGGAAGCTCGTGAAACGTGACGTGGGGCCATACTTACAGTGGGGGCACCACTCAATTAGTCTACGAGGTCGGGAGTTCGAAAAAGGTCCAGAAACTACGTTTTACCTATTCAACAACTGCAACCAAGCATGGTCGAAGCAAATCCTAAGTAAAAGCCTAAAAACTAATGCCTTGGAATGGTAACCCCCCTAATACACCTACCTAACACTAATGTCATCCAACATACAAGTCAAATCAGAAGAGTAGCATGCATACAGGAGCACAAACAGTGAAGATAAAATAAACATGGAACAAAGAGTGAAGGATGAGTGCTTACCAGGACAGTTGCTGGGATTCGAAGGGAAGCAAGAAGGAGCGAATGCACAAGGATACAGAAATAGCAGTAGGAAATTCGAGAGGGAAGAAGATGGAAGTAGAAAGAACAAGGAAGTGAGGTGGAAACGAAATACAAAACTGACTGGGGGATTAGGAAACTGACTCAAGAAGCGCGAAAGGCAAAGGGCAAAACAGTCTTTGCGCGCAGGGTTTTGAAATAACTCATTATGTGCATTAAATGCCTGACACGAAGAACGAGGTGACGAAAAGTTATCCCCAGCAACAAACAGACACGCGCGCAAGAGGCACGTCCTCTCCACGAGCAGCCGACCTAGCGACAACACACAAGAGAGAACATAACACGCCACCAACGGCACTCACGATCATTGCTGGCACGTTGGGGGCACTGTTATGGCCCGAGCCAAACGTCATGCGGGACGACCTGACCCATAGGCCACCCGACCCGAACGGTCGGGCGCGAGACGCTCAACCACCGACCCGGACACGCGTCCTTGACAGTTCTCTGCTACAGCTGTATTGAGAAGCTTCGAGGAAGGTGGGTCTGCCCTTGCGGGACCCACCCTGACACGGTATATATGGGGAGAGTCCTACCCCTCCCCCAAGGTACGTCACATACATCACTTTACCCACTTTTCGCCTGCACACTTGACTGACTAGAGCGTCGGAGTGTCTTTGCAGGTGGCACCCCCCTCTTCACTCAAAGAGCCCGGGACGTCGGCTGCTCCAGCTTCACCTCTGCAACCCAGAACCAGGCAATACCCCACCTTATCAACCCAAGAACCTTTCCGAACCGTCCGGTACCCGAGCAACCGAACATATATATATATATATATACACACACACATAAACCTCATTCGTTTAATAACTAATAACACTTGGAGGAAACATCATCAATCACCTTTGTTCTTTTCATTTTACCACCGAACCAAGCTTAAGGAAGATAAGAAAAAGAGAGATCGTGGGTGAGGGAGGGAAACCATGACTTCTTTGGCTTTTTACCTTGGATTTCTTGCGATCTGTACCTCCAATAAAAAATCGAATCCGGTAAAAGTGTTCGTATCCTCCTCCTCTACACGTTCGTGTTACTTTTGTCTGGTAGAAGTTGACGGTGACGTAGCTTCTCTTATCTTTGAGTTCGGCCAATTGGAGTTCTAGAAGGCACAAACGACTTCTGACGTTTTCTTCTTCAGCAGCTCGGTCAGAAAGCTTCTCCAAAATTTTCGTTGATTCTGATTTCGTACAAAGGTAGGGGGTTTGTTTTTAAAGTTAAATGTTTTAATTTAAGAATGCCTAAAAAGGTTATTGAATAATTGCAAATAATTTATGAGAGTCTAGTATTACTAATTGATGTGAATTTGTCGAATTGTGGTTGTGAATGGTGTTTAATTGGCGTTGTTTGTTAAGCTGAGATATGAATTGAGTTTGGATTGAGGCTGTGAATGTTGCTGGAATTTCTAGTCATGTTAATTTCTTAGTTTGATTGATGATTTGGGAATTGTTTGATAATAGTAAGTACTGTTGCAATGATTTGAGAATTGAAAATGATTTGGTAGGGACCTGAAAGGGTGGCATAGTCCGAATTTTAGAGGAAATGCTGTCAAATTTTTATAAAACTAAGAATTTATTTAAAGTGTTATTTAAAAGCAAATCTGATTTAAGAATATCGTTTGATTTTGATTTATTACGAAAAGAGTTTTGTTTTCAAATCGATTTATTAAGAAAAGTATAATGTTTTAAACTCAATCTTTTGAAAAGGAATTTTACTTTAAGTTATGTTTCGAGTTCGGTTGATAAGAAAGAAAACAAGAAGAACGAAGAGTAAAGGAAAGAGAGATAATTAAAGGGATCTCTACCACAGTAGAATAGAGAGCAAAGATTGAAAAGAAATTGAATGCTATTTGGGCCTTAGTGCCAAGTGTCTAGTGGGGACGGCGATACGTAACGCTCACTTGACACTATAAGGACGGCTCAGTGAGGACGGCGATGCATAACGCTCACTGGGGACCGAAAGGAAGTTCCCCCCCTGAGGACGGCGATACGTAACGCTCATGGAGGGGATGTTGGCTGAGATAAGGACGGCAGTATGAGACGCTTATCTCAGGACCAGTGTCGGGAATCGGGCAACAAACCGACACATGAGCTCATGGCCTGTATAGGACTAGACATGCATCATCCTTGTTTGCATATTTGTATTTGGCTGTGTTTGCTTGTATTACTTCTCTGTGATTGTGCTGTTTGACTTGTTTGTGTGTTGGTTTGGATCTCTTACTTGTGCTGTTGGTTCACGGATGCATTGAGGTGTAATGTTGTGGTTGAGAAATGATTATGTGGCTGAGAGATGATAAATATGATTAATTTTGTGATTAAAATCTGTTGGAGTTTAGAAATTTAGAGAAAAGTAATTGGTTATCTAAAGTAAAACTAAGTATTTTCATGGATTTGATAAATATAGTTTTATTGAGTAAAGTTAATTATTTACATTTTATTTCATTACTTTTACGGCATTCCTATTTCCTACTGAGAACTAGTGGTTTGTTCTCACCACAAAATCTTTCACCCTTTCAGTGACACAGGTTCAGATACTTAGTTTGAAACTATGGGCGATTATGAGTTTTATTTAAGTTTATGTGTTGAATTGTTTTTATAGAATTCCCTCGCCTTTGTTATTTAAGATTTAATTTTATACAGAGGGATAGGAATTGTATATGAGTTTCTTTTGAATTCTTTTGTATAATATTTATTATTACCAATAATTATGTGATTATTATTACTTGGTGTCATTTGATGAATGAGTTTGATTAATAAAAAAGAAAAGTTTTCGACATGTTCTGAAAATTGAAACGCGAAATCGAACTAAAGACTCAATATTAAATAGTAAATAAGGAAAACAGGTTATTAACGCCTCACTTTGGTATGATCATGACGTGTTAGAAGTTAGGGTGTTACACTCTTGTATTTTATTATTTTATTATTTTATTATTTTATTTTTTTATCAATTTAATAAAAAATAGATCAAAATCAATTTAATGTAATTTTTTTTTCAATTTAAAAAGTTATTTTTCCAATAAAAATATATATTTTAGAGTGAAATTAGTAATATCATATTATACTTTTATAATTCAATTAATATTTTTTATATTGTATGGTATTATTTTTGTTTTAAAATAATTTATTTTGATATAAATATCATATAACATGTGTTAAATTTGTATATACAAATATTCCATCGAATCGATCCGGTTTAACTCGATTTCTTTTCGGATTACTTCGAGTCGGGTCAAAGTAAAGCCGTTAGGCTTTTAAGACCGAGTGTTCCTATACGATCTCACAAATATTTATGGAAGATTGGGTGGAATCCAAAATAAATTAAAGAAGATGTTTTTAGTATTAAATAATCTTAATTAATTAATTAATAATAATATTAAGGGATAAGTATTGTTTTGGTCCCTGACATTGAGGGTCCGAATCGAAACTGTCCCCATTGTAATTTTGAATTTAAAATCATCCTTAACGTTTTTTTTTCGTATTAAAATCGTCCTTTTAATTATTTTTTTTGAACAAAAATACCCTCACCACTACCAACACAATTACCTCCTCCACCACCACCACCATCAACACAAACACCACCACCACCACCAAGAACACCAAACAACAGTAACAACACCAAACCAAGAAGCAGAAACAGAAAACAAGAAAGCAGAAGCAAGAAAGTAAGAAATAGAAAATAAGAAACACAAGCAAGGCTGAGGCGGCGAGGTAGAGGCGGCGAGGCGGAGGCGGCGAGGCGGAGGCAGCAAGACTGAGGC
>NC_029788.2:102673766-102680736 GCF_000816755.2 Arachis ipaensis
ACCTCTTTTTCTTTTTTTTTTTTGGTCATGAAACGCACCACCTCGCAATGTAAGTTCAACAACCTGACACCAGTGGCACTGCTAAAAGAAACCCGCCTGGATCGAACAAAAACAGCTTAGGCCCAACACCGATTGGCTCTCAACCAAAAAAAAAGCTTCTCACAGGGCTTTAGCCCCGTCTTGATACCAAAAAATAAAAAACAAAACAAAGCTTCTCACACATCACCCTTCTATGCTAAAACTGAGTTGGTCATTTAAGACATTCCGACTAATAAAAATAGGATTATCACAGTTAATTTATTCACCCATCATTACACGACAAACAAGTTTTGGACAACTTGTTCGTATCTACCATACCATATTCTGCTAAAAGCAAGTGGCATAGGGGATAATTTTGCTAACTTTTAATTGGTACAACTTAAAAGTTTCAAATATAACAAGGCCATCAAATTCTATGCTGAGTTAGTGTTTTAGAATAGAAGATAATTAAAGGGTAAAATTAAAAAAAAATTGACTAATTGTTATTTATAAAAAATTAACAAAAAAATATTTTTAAAATTGATCGTAAACATTAGGAATAAAATCAAAATAAATGAAATACTAAATATTTTTGAAACTCATTGTAGTCCCGAAAAAAAAAAACATATTACCCTTTCTAATAATATCCTCTGTTGACCAAAAACCAAAAATGGAAGACAAAAAGAAGTTTTTCATCTATCTTAGGCATGTTAATCCTTCTGTATATGTGTTGATTTTAAATAGAACATGTAATTTGGTACCCGATTTAAAAGGTGAGTTTAATTTACAACTATATTATCTTCCATGTCTTTTGTTTAAAGAAGGTATTATTTCATCACTTGTTTCGTTTATCTTGTATTGTCATTTGTCTAAGCTTCACAAGTGTTCTAATTTTTCTAGTTAAAACGAAATGGATGGATAGGAAACCTAGCCCTTGGAGCAAGTTACATCAGTTTGCCATGGTGTGCTACATTTTTACTGTGCTAAGAGATCTAGTAGCAAGTTGCTATTGATTTGATTATTTGGTTCTTTTTTTTTTTAATGTTTTTCAACAAGTAACTTTCAACTAAAATTCAGTGTTTTGGTATTTATCCGGTGCATGCTGAAGTAGAGTTAGTTAGTTCTAAAAATGAATGCTGCTTAGCATATTTATTTTCAAGAAGAAGAGGCCAGGAGGTCATTATTTTGCGAAACAAAAATCTTATGTTCACACCAAAAATGAATCACCAAATTAGTTACTATATATATATATAGTTTAACTTATTTTTAAAATGTATTTTTGTATTAAAATATAATTTGATGATTGATTTTTTCTGTACATCTAATATGATTGTTTTCAAAATTAAGAAATATAAAGATCTGTTTAATTTGAAAAATATTTTGTACTTTCATTTTAAAATTTTATAGAAAAAGAGTCAAAATTATAATAAAAAATAGCACATACAATTCTATCTTTTGTTTATTATTTTTCACTCTGTTTTGTTTTTTGATAAAATCTTAAAAAATAAAAAAAATGATCAATATCACAAAAATTATTACTACTAGTAATTAGGGGTGTCCATGGATCGGATCCGATCCGCATATCCGCGGTGTTTATCCGAATCCGATCCGAAAATTGCGGATATGGATCCGATCCGCAAGGCTTTTGGATCGGATCGGATCGGATCCACACACTAATCGGATCGGATTGCGGATTTTGTGTTGATATCCGCATATCCGCGTATCCGCAAAATTAAAGAAATAAATAAGTAAATATTCTTTTTATGTTTTATTTCAATTAATAATTATCATATATGTTATATTATTTTAATTTATTATTTAAGAAAAGTATGTTTAATATTATTTTAAAAGTAAACATATTTAAAAGAATAGAAAAAATGAATTTTATTGATATTTTTTAATAAAAATAAGCTTTTAAAAATATTTTTGTGTTTTGCGGATATATCCGATATCCGATCCGCAAATGTGCGGATCGGATCAGATCAGATCCAAGCTTAAAAATTGCGGATATTGGATCCGATCCGATCCGATAATTTTACTACGGATCGGATTGAAATTTTGGCCATATCCGATCCGATCTGATCCGCGTTCACCCCTAATCTGAGTTGAGGAGGTTGGCCACAGATGATGATTTGATTGCAATGGTCAAGAATTGTAGGAGGAACTTCAATTTGATCAACATGTATTTCGAACATGGTGTTTCAAAGCCGTTTGTGGTTGATGAGAAGGAAGAAGATGTGAAAAAAAATAAGCCATCCCAAACCAAGAAACAACACTCTCAACCCACTAAGCTACCATCCCGTCCAAAAGCATGCTCTCAATCCTCGAAGGTCTCAGGTGATGGTAACAATTTATACTCTCAGCCTTTAAAATTGCCTCCTCAGTCCACTAAGTTGCCTACCCAACCCACTAAGGTACCCACCAAACCCACTGGACCATCATCTAAGTTCACTAAACCATCATCTCAGCCCACCAAAAAATCACATGACCCTATTGACACTTCATCACAGCCCAAAAAATTCTATACTCAACCTACCAAGCCTACTTCTGCTGCACCTCAGACCAAAGCAAAGACCAATGTTACTACCACCACATACAAGAGCTGGAAGGCATGTGAAGACATTAGAGGTTAAAAAAAATAGTGACTCTCATGAATCTTATGAGAGTGCTGAGGACAGCCTTTACAAGCCTCCAAAGGTGCTAGGAAATGATGAATACAGCAGTGACAGTAATGATAGTGTGAACTCTACAAAGATGAACAAACATGGTGGTGGACTTGGGAAAGCACACTTTCACTTGTAGGTTCTGACAACTCACAGGTAAATTATCCAACCCTTGCATTCCTTCCCTTACTCTCACTTAGTAAGAATTGATTTCAATTTTTTCATTAAATTTGTATGTGCTGGCAACAAGGATACCATGTATGCATACAATTTCAGCCATTCAAAATAAAAATTGTAAGAGGATTAAGGAGTACTGCCATGAATGGTTGACAATAGAGGCGTATAAAAGGACATACTGTTTCAATGTCAACCCGGTGAAAAGACAAGATTTGTGGGAGAAAACACCGTCACCTGCCCCTGTCCCACCCCCAATTAAGCCAAAACCCGACAGGCCTACCAAGAAGAGGAGAAGAGACAAGGGTGAACATCTAACTGGGTCAAGCACTAGGATGAAGAGCAAGTACAATTCAATCAGGTGCATGTATTGTGGTGAAGTTGGACACAACAAAAGAGGTTGTGCAAAGAAGAAAAAAATGGATACTGAAGAACAAGCTAGGCAAATGCAACTGCAGTTTACACTTGTTAAAGAGCCTACTCCCCCTACATATGAAACAAACACCAAAACTAATGATGTTCAATCCTTTCTAGGGGTGTCCATGGATCGGATCCGATCTGCATATCCGCGGTGTTTATCCGAATCCGATCCGAAAATTGCGGATATGGATCCGATCCGCAAGGCTTTCGGATCGGATCCGCACACTAATCGGATCGGATTGCGGATTTTGTGTTGATATCCGCATATCCGCGTATCCGCAAAATTAAAGAAATAAATAAGTAAATATTCTTTTTATGTTTTATTTCAATTAATAATTATCATATATGTTATATTATTTTAATTTATTATTTAAGAAAAGTATGTTTAATATTATTTTAAAAGTAAACATATTTAAAAGAATAGAAAAAATGAATTTTATTGATATTTTTTAATAAAAATAAGCTTTTAAAAATATTTTTGTGTTTTGCGGATATATCCGATATCCGATCCGATCCGACCTTAAAAGCTGCGGATATTGGATCCGATCCGATCCGATAATTTTAATGCGGATCGGATCGAATTTTTGGCCATATCCAATCCGATCCGATCCGCGGACACCCCTACTAGTAATGATCTATTTCATCAATCTCTTTTTATAAATTAGTTTATGGCTATGATGCAGTTTTGCCTTTAGAAATTAATCTTAATACTATGAGGGTGATGTGTCAAGAGAAATTATTAGTTGAAAATTATTGGAATGCAATATTTAATAAGTTGAACAACTTGGATAATGAGTGTTTATTAGCACTCGATCACATTATTCATCAAAAAGAGAATGTGGCTCGCATATATAATCGACGAGTAAAAGAAAAAGTGTTTGGTATTGGTGAACTAGTTTTAAAAGTTATTTCGCTGATTGATAAAAAATAAAGAGTTTATGAAAAATGGTCCCCTACTTGAGAAGAACCTTTTCAAATAATTAATTTTTATTCAGAGAATGCATATCAAATTAAACATATTGATACTGGAATAGAAATTAAATCGATAAACAGAAAGTACTTAAAACAGTATCAATGTTTACAAAACCGTAATTGAGTTTGAAGTTGAAATAAAGATAAATTCAAAATGTCTTTACAAAAAAGAAACTTGACATTCCAAGCCTTCAATCTTCATAGAGTTGCAAGAGTTGGTCTAGTTGTTCCTTTATCCAGGAGTGATCTTGTGCAAGTGACTGAAGTTCTTGAAGACGCTCGCTTTCTGCAATCTGATGTTGGAAAGCTCGATTGTCCAAATCATCTTTTTCCTTTAAAAATGAAAGAACCTCTTTGTTAAGTAAACGTTTGGTATTTTGAAGTTTATCGAGAGGTTTTTGGAGAAGAACTTTATTTTGCTTGATTTCAACGAGTTCTCTTTCGAGTTCCTTTTCTCTAATGATTAGCTGATTCATTTCAATAGAAGCATCAGTTAGATGAGCTTCATAATATGATACTTTATTTTTTCTATCAGCTAAGAAAACTTCAACCTGGACACTTTGATCTTTAATCTCTTTCATTCCTTTTCGATGGAGTTCAAGCTCATTTTGGCATGAGAAAAGTTTTTTTGTGTGATTCATAAAAGACACGAATGGCTTGACTTGATTAGAAGGATCTTGAAGGGAAATATTAGAAATCAAAATCTAATTAAATGCAGCATCAAGCCCATCTTGTGAAAATCATTCTTCAACATGATTGACAAGCAGAAATTTTAGTTTCTGAAGAAGATCGAAAACACCAGGATCAATAGAATCTCTTGTTACATTTTGATCATGTGTGCTTTCAAGAAGATTAGGAACTTGTGGATTCTGATCTAGATGAACTGATTTGTTCTCAGAACTTGATAACTTAGCCTTTTTGCCTTTGGAGATTTTCGAGATAACTCCAAGAAACTCACTAACAACATCATCACCTTGGCTGACATCAATGGTTTCTTCTTTTTGGTTTACGACTTCTGTATTTCTAGTTTGAAGCAAATAAGAAATTGGGTATTATGCAAAGGATGTGAGCTCGACTTTGTTGAAAGGAGTATTTATGATGACATCATGTGTAGTCGATGGAGCTTCAATGACAACCCTAGTTTGCAATAAATTTATTTCAACATTTGTTATTTTTTTTGGCTCAGTATTGATTGGTAGAGATGAGTTGGCGCTAAAAGAAGTAAAAGATAATTGGTGAAAAGTAAGGCTGGCGGTAGTCTTTCTCTGAGGAGGAATTATTTCCTGCATACAAACCTTTCAATTAAAGAGGTTGTATTCTTACGTTTGTATATATAATAGAAAATGCAAATGCCTTGGTTTTCTCAGAATCTTCTAAGTTATAATCAAGAACTAGAAGAAATGTCTTCAGGGTCAACAGATAATTGGTGAAAAGTAAGGCTGGCGGTAGTCTTTCTCTGAGGAGGAATTATTTCCTGCATACAAACCTTTCAATTAAAGAGGTTGTATTCTTACGTTTGTATATATAATAGAAAATGCAAATGCCTTGGTTTTCTCAGAATCTTCTAAGTTATAATCAAGAACTAGAAGAAATGTCTTCAGGGTCAACCTCGACACTTGCAGTGTTCGATGGAGAATTTCTGGTACTTGGTGTTTTTAAAGGAGATTCGACCGACTTATTAGAGTGTTGCTTTTTGTCTAAAAAAAATTAGATAACTAATCTTTGAAACATAAGTATAAAAAAAATTAGAAATATTATTTGTTTTGACACCTATGCCAAACTTGATGCTGCAGAAGAAGTTTTCGAGGCTTTCATTTTTTTTTTCCTTGAAACTTTGGATGATTCTGCTTTTCTCTTCGAGGCAGCAATAGTGGCAGGTTTTTCACCTATGGTTTGGGCCAACTTTCAACATACCTTCAATTGGATTCCTACACTGCTTTTAATTTTGTAATTATGTTATTTTCATGTTAAAAATGTTAAAATTAACATAATATTTTTACCAGAACGCATGCAGTCAATGATTTAATTAAGTTTTTTAATTATAAATACCTTCAATTTGCGAAGAAATATTCAGTTAACTCTAATATTCTTTATACTATGAAGAACTTAATTATAAAATTAAAGTAGTATAGGGACCCATTGAAAGAAAAAAAAGTATAGGGACCTAATTAAAAATTTGGTGAAGCTATAGGAACTAATAGAGTAATTAAACCTATATTTAATTGATGATTCAAAAGTATGTGGCGAGTATATGAAAAATACCTTGAAGAAAGAAAGAGTTGATGAAGTTGAATTCCACATACAATAAAAATTTTGAGAAGGAAAAGGTTTTTGTTTACAGACGAAGAACAAGGTAATTGAAATAATATTACACTAGGAAAGAAAGGTGTGTAATGAAAAAGTTTTTGAAAAAATTCAAAAGTTCATCAAGTGAAGTATATATAAAAGAAAATGAAAGGATTTAACAAAGAAGAAGTTAAACGTTCGAAATTAATAGGGAAGTGTGCATGATAGGACGCGCATTTAATAGATATACTTAGTGGAGCCATTCCCCAGATTTGATGTCAATTATGGATTCCAAACGTTTTCTCTTTTTAAATTTAAATTCATTTCTTCTTCGCAAATTTTACTAAGATAAAAAGGAAAAAGAACAATTTGTTTGAATAGACAGACTTGTTATTTTTTAAGCCTAGAAGTCGTCGATTCAAGGGGACAAATTGTTG
>NC_029788.2:102681733-102689529 GCF_000816755.2 Arachis ipaensis
ATAAGTTGAACAACTTGGATAATGAGTGTTTATTAGCACTCGATCACATTATTCATCAAAAAGAGAATGTGGCTCGCATATATAATCGACGAGTAAAAGAAAAAGTGTTTGGTATTGGTGAACTAGTTTTAAAAGTTATTTTGCTGATTGATAAAAAATAAAGAGTTTATGAAAAATGGTCCCCTACTTGAGAAGAACCTTTTCAAATAATTAATTTTTATTCAGAGAATGCATATCAAATTAAACATATTGATACTGGAATAGAAATTAAATCGATAAACAGAAAGTACTTAAAACAGTATCAATGTTTACAAAACCGTAATTGAGTTTGAAGTTGAAATAAAGATAAATTCAAAATGTCTTTACAAAAAAGAAACTTGACATTCCAAGCCTTCAATCTTCATAGAGTTGCAAGAGTTGGTCTAGTTGTTCCTTTATCCAGGAGTGATCTTGTGAGAGTGACTGAAGTTCTTGAAGACGCTCGCTTTCTGCAATCTGATGTTGGAAAGCTCGATTGTCCAAATCATCTTTTTCCTTTAAAAATGAAAGAACCTCTTTGTCAAGTACACGTTTGGTATTTTGAAGTTTATCGAGAGGTTTTTGGAGAAGAACTTTATTTTTCTTGATTTCAACGAGTTCTCTTTCGAGTTCCTTTTCTCTAATGATTAGCTGATTCATTTCAATAGAAGCATCAGTTAGATGAGCTTCATAATATGATACTTTATTTTTTCTATCAGCTAAGAAAACTTCAACCTGGACACTTTGATCTTTAATCTCTTTCATTCCTTTTCGATGGAGTTCAAGCTCATTTTGGCATGAGAAAAGTTTTTTTGTGTGATTCATAAAAGACACGAATGGCTTGACTTGATTAGAAGGATCTTGAAGGGAAATATTAGAAATCAAAATCTAATTAAATGCAGCATCAAGCCCATCTTGTGAAAATCATTCTTCAACATGATTGACAAGCAGAAATTTTAGTTTCTGAAGAAGATCGAAAACACCAGGATCAATAGAATCTCTTGTTACATTTTGATCATGTGTGCTTTCAAGAAGATTAGGAACTTGTGGATTCTGATCTAGATGAACTGATTTGTTCTCAGAACTTGATAACTTAGCCTTTTTGCCTTTGGAGATTTTCGAGATAACTCCAAGAAACTCACTAACAACATCATCACCTTGGCTGACATCAATGGTTTCTTCTTTTTGGTTTACGACTTCTGTATTTCTAGTCTGAAGCAAATAAGAAATTGGGTATTATGCAAAGGATGTGAGCTCGACTTTGTTGAAAGGAGTATTTATGATGACATCATGTGTAGTCGATGGAGCTTCAATGACAACCCTAGTTTGCAATAAATTTATTTCAACATTTG
This sequence comes from Arachis ipaensis, assembly GCF_000816755.2. NCBI lineage: Eukaryota > Viridiplantae > Streptophyta > Magnoliopsida > Fabales > Fabaceae > Arachis > Arachis ipaensis. The sequence continues at coordinate 102,683,104 of NC_029788.2, forward strand.
TTATTTTTTTTGGCTCAGTATTGATTGGTAGAGATGAGTTGGCGCTAAAAGAAGTAAAAGATAATTGGTGAAAAGTAAGGCTGGCGGTAGTCTTTCTCTGAGGAGGAATTATTTCCTGCATACAAACCTTTCAATTAAAGAGGTTGTATTCTTACGTTTGTATATATAATAGAAAATGCAAATGCCTTGGTTTTCTCAGAATCTTCTAAGTTATAATCAAGAACTAGAAGAAATGTCTTCAGGGTCAACCTCGACACTTGCAGTGTTCGATGGAGAATTTCTGGTACTTGGTGTTTTTAAAGGAGATTCGACCGACTTATTAGAGTGTTGCTTTTTGTCTAAAAAAAATTAGATAACTAATCTTTGAAACATAAGTATAAAAAAAATTAGAAATATTGTTTGTTTTGATACCTATGCCAAACTTGATGCTGCAGAAGAAGTTTTCGAGGCTTTCATTTTTTTTTTCCTTGAAACTTTGGATGATTCTGCTTTTCTCTTCGAGGCAGCAATAGTGGCAGGTTTTTCACCTATGGTTTGGGCCAACTTTCAACATACCTTCAATTGGATTCCTACACTGCTTTTAATTTTGTAATTATGTTATTTTCATGTTAAAAATGTTAAAATTAACATAATATTTTTACCAGAACGCATGCAGTCAATGATTTAATTAAGTTTTTTAATTATAAATACCTTCAATTTGCGAAGAAATATTCAGTTAACTCTAATATTCTTTATACTATGAAGAACTTAATTATAAAATTAAAGTAGTATAGGGACCCATTGAAAGAAAAAAAAGTATAGGGACCTAATTAAAAATTTGGTGAAGCTATAGGAACTAATAGAGTAATTAAACCTATATTTAATTGATGATTCAAAAGTATGTGGCGAGTATATGAAAAATACCTTGAAGAAAGAAAGAGTTGATGAAGTTGAATTCCACATACAATAAAAATTTTGAGAAGGAAAAGGTTTTTGTTTACAGACGAAGAACAAGGTAATTGAAATAATATTACACTAGGAAAGAAAGGTGTGTAATGAAAAAGTTTTTGAAAAAATTCAAAAGTTCATCAAGTGAAGTATATATAAAAGAAAATGAAAGGATTTAACAAAGAAGAAGTTAAACGTTCGAAATTAATAGGGAAGTGTGCATGATAGGACGCGCATTTAATAGATATACTTAGTGGAGTGATTTCCCAGATTTGATGTCAATTATGGATTCCAAACGTTTTCTCTTTTTAGATTTAAATTCATTTCTTCTTCGCAAATTTTACTAAGATAAAAAGGAAAAAGAACAATTTGTTTGAATAGACAGACTTGTTATTTTTTAAGCCTAGAAGTCGTCGATTCAAGGGGACAAATTGTTGTTTTGAAATAAATTCAAAATTGGTGGTAAATATATCAACAATATTTGTTAGGATTCCTCGAGCAGGTTCTTGAGTTTATCGAAGGTAGTCATAGATGAACAAGGAAGATTGATCGAAAAGGTTTGTGTAAGATTCGATGATCGAAACAATGGAAAGACTAGTAATTGAGATAATTAAAGACGGTTATTGCATCATTTATATGGCGGGAACAATTATATTTGGTTTTTCATCTACAAAACACGTGATTGAATTTGATTGGTTAAATGTGGTTATAAATAGATAAAGTTTGGAAGGAATTGAGGTTGGAATTTGTTTTCAGAAAAAATCACTCTCGCAATTTAACATCCAACAAACTTTCTGATCTTACTCAGAGTTTACAGTTTTTGTTGAATTTCTTCCACTGTTTTACATTCCTTTTTATTTTTTCTTGCAAATTACTTTCTTTGCAAAGCTTTTCCTTTCTTTACTTTCTTTTGTTCTTACGCATTGTATTTGAATTCAAAACCCTCAGATCATGTCAGAGACATTTTATTTATTTAAATTATTTTTAGAGTAAAGTATCGTTTTTGTCTTCAACGTTTGGGGTAAATTCTATTTGTGTCCCTAACGTTTAAATCGTCCTATTTGTATCCCTAACGTTTGTAAAAGTGATTCAATGTTATCCTGCCGTCAATTACATATCATGAACGTTTTAGTTTGAGTTTTAAAAATCTCTTCTTGAAGTTAGAATACAAATGTCTGGGATAGAATCGATGATTCACTCCGAAAAATAGCTCATTAAAAGTTGAAACTAATTCCTACAACATTTACATAATTTACTTTTCTAGGGACATAATTGAATCTAAACACAAATAGTGGGTATAATATTAAAATCGAACACATCCAAGTGAGACCTAATTGAGAATGAATACATCCAAGTGAGAATAATTGAAAAATATAATCTGATTTGTTAGTATAATTGATAGTAGGATAACATTGAATCACTTTTATAAACGTTAAGGATACAAATAGGACGATTTAAACGTTAGGGACACAAATAGGACTTACTCCAAACGTTGGGGACAAAAACGATACTTTACTCTTAGTTTTATTTCGTTATCTTTGGTTTCTTTTGAATTTTTTTTTATTTTAGTCTTTTTAATTTCTCTTTTCCATTTCAAGTTTTTTTTTTTTGTTAGTTCAAATTAAAATTTTTGGTGCACAATTTAAAATTGATATTTATAAAAAGGAATAGATTTCGTTTCTAGATTATTAGATATTAAACCAATTCAGATTTGCTAAAAATTTGCATACCAATACTAAATGATTAGCTTAATGGCTTTTGCCTCTCAGTTCCAGTACTTTCTCAAGGACCCTGAGAAATACGATGTTAAATATAAGTACATGTTCACCAGTCACCACGTGAAATTTTGGTTGACACTATCTCTCTGCTTCTTAAATAAAATAGTTTAGACGCATTTTCTTATATACGTCCTTACAAATTATTAGTTTTCTCTTTTTCAATTATCTATTATCCATCATTGATCGAAGTATGTACGAATAATCTGAAAAAAAAACATAATTGTTTGCATTTATTACAAGGAAAATTACTATTATAAAAATCTAAAGAGCGGAGTTACACTTATATCAAATGAAATATGCGTCTTATTTTAATGTTTGCAGGCTAGTGCAGAGCCATTTCTCATACTTGGCATGTTGGTGACTGCTCTTGCAAGTTGCCACTGATAATTAGTTAATTGTAGTCCTATATTTTATTATTCTATTTCTTTTTTAATTATTTATAAAATTTTAATTTTTCTTTCAATTTGAATGTACAAAATTTTCAATTTTCGCATCTATAGAATTTTAATTTTTGAAATAATTAAAAAACATTTTAATATAATAATAAAAAATACTAAATATTGCTAACCCAAAAATTTCTCATTATATTTGACAGACTGCTGTTAAAGTTGGACTTTAATACTAATTTATAAACAAAATTCAGATTAACAGTAAAAATATCATTTGCATCTGGTATCTTTTTCTTTTAATTTTTTAGTTAGTATATATAAAAATTAATTATTTAAACAAGATTATACATATATTTTTAGTATTTACCAAATTAAAAAATACATCACCGTAATTGAGTTAGTCTCTTTTATTATGATAGTGCTGAAATCAATAATGTAGGTGTCACTATCATTTAACCTAACAGTTATTTAAATAAAATTATCCACATATTTTTAATATTTATCAAATTGAAAAATGCATCACTACAACCAAATTAGTCTCTTTTACCGTGATAGTGCTGAAATTTATAATGTACGTATTACTATCATATAATCTAAGAGTGTTATCATTGTGCACATCTTCATTCACGTGTCAATGCATGGAAGCATATACCAATCAATGCATGAAATTGTACACGAGTACACTATCTTTAGTGGTTATATGCAATGTAACCCTATTTGTCTCTAACTATGTGTAAATCATGCTGCTCTTTATTTATTTTTCGTTCAGATTGCGTCTTTAATTACCATTGTAAACTTCTCTAAAAGAACGAAAATTTTATAGGATCATACTTTTGACAAATATTAGTTGTATACTAAAATTAGTTATTAGAATCAATTATTAAAATAAAATATACATTAAAATACAAAACACACATAAAAAATAAATTGAATTATACATATATTTATATACAAATATATAATAATTAATTTTAATAACTAATTTTAATATACATTTAGCATGTTATGTCTCGTTTATCTTCTTTTACCGTTACAAAAGCTGAATCTTGTTTGATTGCATATGAAGACAAGATAGATTTAATTTTTATATTTTCTTATACTTTTATTTTAGGTCCCCGGCAACGGCGCCAATGTTACGATGGGTAACCGGAGATTATTGGGTTGGATTAGTTTGGCTGGCCCAATCGTCTGAATGAGGAAGTATCCAAGCGGATTGATGATCCAAAGCCCCGTCCGACTTCGGTATGAGAGAATGGGGGGTGGTACCTGCAAAGACACTCCGATGCCAAAGTCAGCAAAGGGAACAAAACAGGTCTAGAGAATATTGGGCTTCTGAGATACCTGAGAAGTGTCAGTGTATTTATAGTGGTGAACCCATAACCACCGCTGGTGTAGTTTCGTTATTTATAGGGAATAACCGTCCCTTTATCTTAGGGAGGTTGGGATATGGCTCCAGGAAGTGGGTAGAGAGATTTTAGGGGCAGTTACTCATTTGAATGAGTGTTTATCTGCCAGCTAATCTTCGTCCCGACTTCTTTAGAGCAAGTCGTGATGGGGACCGACTTCGTGGGGTGAAGGTCGGTGTAGGGCGAGGCTCAATCCTTTGGATTGGGCCTTTCGTTTGGACCTGGGCCTCATCATTGGGCCAGGGTATGAACAGTACCCCTACTCGAGCCCAATTTATTTTAGGACTTGGGTTCGAGTATTCTACTTGGTGTCGTAGCCGACTTGTTGGCGGACCGACGTGATGGTTTGGAACCGACATGACTTTTCGTGACTTTTGATTTTCACAGTTATGTCTAATCAAACGTCGCGTCCGTTAGAGGTTTGCGTAGGGGTTGTCTTGGTAACGGTGCACCAATTAATGACTGCGTCCGCTTTTACCATTATGCCCCTAACGTGCTTATAAATACTTCCCTTCTCTTTCGTTGCTTCGTTTCTGCAATTTTTCAAATTTTTCTTCTCATCCGTTCGTGGAGCATTTCTCGTTTGAAGGCTTTCGTTTTCCTCTACCTTATTACCAGGAAAAGGTTAGTCTTTTTCTCCTTGTCTCTTTTATGAAATGCTTCTGTTTGCATGCCTTTACTCTAGAGAGAGGAGTTGACTTCGTAGGCTTTTTGTTTGATTCCGTATCCCTTAGAGACCCTGTTCGTGATCTTTTTCCTTTTTCCTTTTTCCTTTGTAGGTTTGGCTAATCCTTTTTTAGGAAAAGAAAAATGACTTCCATAGAAACTCTTGCTCAGTGGGTCGATGTCACGGTCTTAGGAGAGGAACCTCTGGTTGATACTGATTTTATCACTGTCCTTCGCACTCGTCACCGGCTCTGCACCTCTGATGAGGATGAGCCAAAGTATGAACTGGTGGCCCCGGGTCCGGAAGACCGGGTTTGCTTTGGGAGGGCTTCAGAGGCAGCCCCTCATTTCTTTTATATGTACGAGAGCATGATCACCCGCCTGGGCATTTTTCTCCCTTTCTCTGATTTTGAGATTGCTGTTTTACGGCACTGCCATGTTGCACCTACCCACCTTCACCCCAATTCATGTGGTTTCCTGAAAATTTATCAGTTTATCAGCCATGCCTTGGAATTTCTGACTTCTTTGAGGATTTTTTTTCTTTATTTTCCACATGACTAAGCCCTTCAGTGGGCAGAATAATAAGTAACAATGGGTATCCTTCCGAGCTATACAAGGTCGGAGGCTTTTTACCCTTTTTGATGAATCTTTTCATGACTTCAAAAATTATTTTTTCAAAGTTCAAGCCGTAGAGGGTCACCACCCCTTTTTCTTGGATGAGAATTCTTCTCCTCGCTTTCCCTTGTACTGGTTAGAGGCTTCCCCCTGTGAGAAATATGGTTTGGAGGATCTGGATGAGGTGGAGGCAGCCATTGTAGGGTTCCTCCGAGAAGTATGGGGGAGGGCCCCATATCTGGATACCAAAAAATTTCTCCAGGGATCGTCGTCTTTTGTCCAGACACAACTAGGTAGCTTTTATCTACTTTGTTTTCGACTTGTTTCTGCCGACTTGAAGTTTACCGACTTGTTTTACTAATTGTTTTCTTTTACAGAGATGGCGAGGAAGAATTCCAATGAGTCTTACCAGAGAGTTCAGGAGGCCAAGGCGAGGTCTCGCGCCAGAACCGGTGGTGCCAAGGTAACTAGCTCTCCTCTTCCTCTTCCTCCCCCTTCTTCCCGAAATTTGGGGACTCCTTCTCAACCCATTGTTATCTCCTCCTCGGCTTCTTCTCAGCCGTCCCCTCCTCCCCGACCTTCCCCTGAGCCAGAGAAGAAGAAGCACAAGGCTTTAGAGTCTGGCTCTTCTTTTGAAGGTGAGGC
>NC_029788.2:102690257-102692732 GCF_000816755.2 Arachis ipaensis
TTCCCCCTGTGAGAAATATGGTTTGGAGGATCTGGATGAGGTGGAGGCAGCCATTGTAGGGTTCCTCCGAGAAGTATGGGGGAGGGCCCCATATCTGGATACCAAAAAATTTCTCCAGGGATCGTCGTCTTTTGTCCAGACACAACTAGGTAGCTTTTATCTACTTTGTTTTCGACTTGTTTCTGCCGACTTGAAGTTTACCGACTTGTTTTACTAATTGTTTTCTTTTACAGAGATGGCGAGGAAGAATTCCAATGAGTCTTACCAGAGAGTTCAGGAGGCCAAGGCGAGGTCTCGCGCCAGAACCGGTGGTGCCAGGGTAACTAGCTCTCCTCTTCCTCTTCCTCCCCCTTCTTCCCGAAATTTGGGGACTCCTTCTCAACCCATTGTTATCTCTTCTTCGGCTTCTTCTCAGCCGTCCCCTCCTCCCCGACCTTCTCCTGAGCCAGAGAAGAAGAAGCGCAAGGCTTTAGAGTCTGGCTCTTCTTTTGAAGGTGAGGCTAAGGTGGATGCTCCTGCATTTATCCGAAAATGCATCTATCCCATACCCGTATAGGTATGGATGATGTTTCTATTCGGAACCACCTCACTATTCTGGCTGAGGAGAGTATCAGGGCAGCAGGGATTTGTGCCAAGTTCCTCGATATTTTTGAGAAGACTCCTCTTAGCTCTCTAGGTTCAACCTCTAGGGTTGAAGAGTTGGAGGGAAGGCTTCTCATATATCAGGAACATGAGAAGGAGTTGAAGAAGGAGGTCGCCAAATTGAAGGAGGAGAGGGATGGCCTCCGAAAGAAGGAGAGCAAGTTACAAGCCCTATGTAACATGGAGGAGAGCTTGAGAAAGAAGGCGCAGGAGAGTTATCAGAGTTTATTTGAGGACCTTGTGGCTGTAAGGAGGGATTTGTTGAACTCTCAGACTGCCTACACCGAGTTGGAGGACTCTATTGCTGAGGGGGCAGAGGAGGCCTGGAGGATTTTTAAGGAGCAGGTCGGAGTCCTTGCTCCCGACCTGGATCTCTCTCCTTTGGATCCTGACAAGGTCGTTATTGATGGTGCCATGGTTTATCCCCCAGCTCCCGAGGTCGTCACCGAGTCAGATTTGAAGACTCGTGGGCAGAGAATCATTGAGTCCCCTCCTCGTCAAAAGGATGTTCTGAGTTCCTCCAGACCTCTCGACACCTCTTCTCCGACTCCTATGGACACTTCTCTCCCTGATCCTGATGGCGCTCCGACTCCTCTTCCCGACTCTGGTGGTGATCCGACTACTCCCTTTGGTCCTGGTGGTGATGCTCTTTAAGAATTTGTTATTTGTTGGCTATATGGGGGCCTGGCCTATGGGTCCCCCCTTTTTTAAACTCTTTATATTTGTGGTGGTGGTGTGTCGACATTGGCCTTTTATGGCCGTAAACAAAAAGAATATTTATAATTACCTTCTTTGGATAAGGGTTATTTTAAAAATACCCTTTTTGGTATGAGGGTTTCAGCTACCTTTTTGTGTGCATGCTTTTCTAATTTTGATTTTTCGAAGTCCCTTTGATCTTTTCTGAAAACCTTTTCTTTGGCTTGTCTGTCTTTCTGAGCCTTTTCGCTTTTAAGGACTTTAGGACAGCTTTTAAGCTTTTTCTAGGTTTTTTCGATCCCTTTTTGTTATTCCTTATACTCAACTTTGTTTTATTGAGTTTTTATAACTTAGGTTATTTTTGCGATGCGTTTTCTTTTCTACTCGGTTTTTCATTTCGACTTATGAGTCGGAATGTTTCCGAGTTTCTCACAATCAACTTTTATAACCTCTTTACACCGACTTGTACCTCGTCGTTTTATCCTGACGACCATCTAGGTCGGTTCATGGGATTTTCACGTTTTATCGAGCTTAAGTCGGCGCGTTTCGTAGAAAAGTAAACCAGAAGGAATTTATAAGAGATATTGTAAAAAAGATCTTTATTTATTTGGGAAGGTATTTTACGGCTACTAAGGGTTTAATGATCTATTCCCCCTTTAGCCTCTACTATGATGCCTCATTAAAAACCCTTCTTCAGAAAAACCCTTTAATTTTTGGGAAAAAATCATGAAGTTGGGAAAAGAGTACATCAGGGAGTAGAGTTCGCTTTTAGCTATAGTACCTTTTCATGTTACAAGCATGCCACGACCTTGGTAGCTCGGTGCCGTTTAAGTCGGTCACCTTGTAATAACCTTTTCCTAAGACCTCACTAATTTTGTAGGGTCCTTTCCAATTGGCAGCGAGTTTTCCTTCCCCCGATTTGTTGACTCCTATGTCGTTTCTGATCAAGACCAGATCGTTTAGTGCGAAACTTCTTCGAATGACTTTCTTGTTGTACCTGACAAACCCCAATTTGACGGTTTATCTTGTATTGAATTTAGGGGATTTTATCACCTTTTACCCACATTTATTCAATGAAATAGCATGGTTTTGTATATTCTCCTTTAATTGTGCTTAAGAGTGAAAACATGCTTTTTA
>NC_029788.2:102693765-102703656 GCF_000816755.2 Arachis ipaensis
TTAGATCTAGGTTTTAATCTTTGCTTTCTTCCACTTCTATCTTCTCAATTCTTTGTTGCTACATTCATCTTCTTCTATTCTTTAGTTGTAATTTCCTTTATGTTGTTCTTATGTTTTGTTGTAGATCTACTTTTGCTCCTTCTATTTTCTTTCAATTTAATTAGAGGTAATTCATAATAATTGTGTTCCTTTTGATTGTTGTTGTTAATTCCTTGCCATAATTGTTGTTAGATTCTATTTTTGTTATCAAATTACTTTGCTTTTCTTTTATGCCTTCTAAGTGTTTAATGAAATGCTTGGTTGGATTTTAGTATAGATTTTGTTCCTCTTGGCCTAGGTAGAGTAATTAGTGACACTTGAGTTATCTAATTCCTTTGTTGAGTGATAATTGGAGAGATTGCTAATTGGTTTGGAGTGCACTAAAGCTAGTCTTTCCTTGGGAGTTGGCTAGGACTTGTGGCTCAAGTCAATTCATCCACTTGACTTTCCTTTAATTAATAAGGGTTAACTAAGTGGTAGCAATGAACAATTCTCATCACAATTGAGAAGGATAACTAGGATAGGACTTCTAATTTTCATACCTTGCCAAGAGCCTTTTATAGTTGTTAGTTTATTTTCATTGCCATTTACTTTTCATGCTTCTTATCCAAAACCCCAAAATAACTCATAACCAATAACAAGACACTTTATTGTAATTCCTAGGGAGAACAACCTGAGGTCCAATACTTCGGTTTATAAATTTTAGGGGTTTGTTTTAGTGACAAACAACTTTTTGTATGAAAGGATTAGTGATTGGTTTAGAAACTATACTTGCAACGAGAATTCATTTGTGAAATTCTAAACCATCAAAAATCCACTCGTCAAAAATGGCGTCGTTGCCGGGGAATTGCAATGGTGTTATGTTATTGGTTATTGTACATATGTGAATAGTGTGGATATCTTGCTTTTTGATTTATTTGCTAGTTGTAGAATTTTATTTCTCTTATTTTCCATTATCTTTTGATTTTTGTTTTCTCTTTCCATTATGAATTCTCATTTTGGCTATGAGTGTGATTACAACTATGTTGTAGGTGATGAGGACTATAATGGAGATGTGTATCAAGGATGGGACAATCAAAGGTGGGAAGAGCCATATGCTTATGATCAATCATCATGGCAACAACCCCCACCAATGCGCTATGAGGAAGAGCCATTCTTTGATGCATATCAATCAAATGGCTATGATGGATCTCCTTGTGATTTTCAAGAACCACCACCATATGCCTATGAGTCATATCCTCAACATGACCCTCAACCACACTCACAAGCCTATTTTCAATAAACACCTCCATATGACCATGATCCTTACCCACCATACCAACCTCCTTTTGAACCATATGAGCCATACATGGAACCACAATTCCAAGATTACTACTCCCAAAAACCACTTCAATACACACCACCACCTTACCAAGAAGGACCACCTTCCTATAATGAACCCTTTCTCCATGACAATGAACCTTCTTATCCACTCCAACCTCTAATGGATGGAACCCTTGGTGTTCTTCTTCAAGGACATGAGGAGATGACAAGGGATGTGCAACAATTCATGACCGCCTTTTGGAGATACGTCTCCCCAAGCCACCACCATCCATTCTCTCATTCAAGTGGGTAAATTCCTTATACTTAAGCTTTGTTATTCCCCTTGAATATGGTTTGCTTGAGACGGATGATCAACTTAGAAAAATTAGTGGCTTTAAGAGTAAAAAGGAGATGGTTAGTGGTTGGAAGCATCATTCTAGGTTTATTATGGTCACGTGTCCAAAGCTTGATAGCAAAGGTTGGTGTATAACTAGAGTACATGGGTCTAGAAGGATGTTTGGTCACTTTGTTGAGAATTCACCTTGCTCACCACCCACATGGATTAATGATAATCAACTTGGAGATGGGTGTGAAGACAAAATATGGGATCCGGGAACACATGAGGATCAACATTGGGAGCCCATGGTTTGTGAAGAACTCCATCAAAGCTTGGAGATATTAATCTTGAATGATGGGGCACAATGGAGAACCAAGCATTGGTGGGAGTTCCAAGATGAATACAAGCACAAGCCACCTTGATGAGGAGCTCCCCATAAGTCCAACTTAAGGACAATAAACAAAAGTGCTAGGTGGGAGACAACCCACCATGGTAAAATCCTTTCATTTTTTCTTTTGTATATATTGATAGAATTAGTTTAATTTCATGTTTTGTTTAGTTAGTTGAGTATGTTTGGTAGTTTAAGTATGTTAAATAAGGTTTTATGGTGTTTTGGTAGCTGTTTGGAGGTTTGGAATGCTTGGATTGGTGCAAAAACATAGAAATTTTTTTTTTTGAAAAACAGAGCACCATCCACGCGTACGCGTACATGGCGCGTACGCGCACTTCCAGCATTTTCGACCATCCACGCGCGCGCGCCAGGCGTGCGTACGCGTGGATTGAGAAGTTCCAACCTCCATACATTTTCCAGAGAGTTGTGCCTGCGCCGCGCCAACGTTGTGCCTCTGGCACAAACCCCACTTGCGCACACGCGCACATGACGCGTACGCGCCACTCTCGAAATAAGCCAACGACGCGCGCGCGCCATGCGTGCGCACGCGCGGATTTCTTTCTCCCATCCACTTTTCTTTTCTTCTCCTCTTTCCAATTCTTTCCTTCTCCTTTCTTCTTCCCTTCTCCTACCCCTCATCCAACACTTCCAAACACCATGCATTACCATTTATTTTAGTTGGTTGTTAGTTAGTTGGTTAGTTGATTAGCTAGTTTTAGTTTAGTTTTCATTTTATTTTCTCTCTTTTCATCATAAGTGTTGGAGTATTGACTTTGTTTACTATACATTGCTATATCCCTTATTGCCTAAATGCTATTTTAGCATGAATGTTTTTAGATAATCTTTGTTGGATTCTATGATTGAGGTTATATTTTGTTACTTGGTTTTGAGTTCTTCATGCTTACCTTTTGAAAAAAATACCAAGTGATGAGAATTGTCTTCGAGCTTATAACTCTTTTGAATTGCATGTTGTAGCTAGCCACCATGTGATTTGGATCCTTTTCCCTCGATTAGGCAACCTCTTAATGGATGATGTTGTGCATTTACCTTAATGCATTGTGTTCATGATTATATCCATCCATATGTTTGACTTGAATGCTTTCATGCTTCTCTAATGCTTGTCTTACCTTACAAGCTTACTTAAAGCATCTCAAGCACACTAGGATAAGTGAAGTGCATGCTTCTTTTGTGACATAGCTTTTATGCTAATGTGTATTCTAAACCGCGCAATTTAGAATTCATACACCTAATATTTCTTAATGTCACACTAATTCACTCACCTCATTCTAGTGATTTACCTCATTCCAACAATGTATGCTTCCTTGCTTTTATATCTTCTCATCTTATGGTGTTATATTTTTGTTTTTCATAATGAATGCACCACAAGCAACCATGGAAGCGGAAGAAAGAACACATAGCAATCCGGAGAATCGCCGTACCCCCTTGCTCATCTTTGAGTGCACCGAGGACGGTACAAACTTTTAAATGTGGGGAGGTTGTCCGACCGGTCGGTGATTTTGGGTGACAAATTTCTAATCCCAACACTTTTGCATTTCATTTTAGGTTTTTTTGGATTTTTGTTGCATTTTCTTATTTTCAGTCCAATACTTCGGTTTATAAATTTTAGGGGTTTGTACTAGTGACAAACAACTTTTTGTATGAAAGGATTAGTGATTGGTTTAGAAACTATACTTGCAACGAGAATTCATTTGTGAAATTCTAAACCATCAAAAATCCACTCGTCACCTGGTAGCCATCCTTTGCTTCAGCGCTGCTTCTCTTATCTGGGCTTGTTCTCGGACTTCGGGGAGCAACTCAAGCTCCTCTTTGTGCCCCTGTATGTTTCCGATTTCATCATGGAGAATCACTCTTGGGCTTTGCTCACTGATTTCCACTGGTATCATAGCTTCTACCCATAGACAAGTCGGAAGGGTGTTTCTCCAGTGGCAGATTGGGGTGTCGTCCGATAAGCCCACAACACTTGGGGGAGCTCCTCTGTCCAGGCTCCTTTTGCATCTTGTAGTCTTTTCTTTAGCCCTGCCAGTATGACTTTGTTGGCTGCCTCGACTTGTCCATTTGCTTGTGGGTGTTCTACCGAGGTGAACTGGTGTTTGATTTTCATACTGGCCACTAGACTTCTAAAGGTAGAGTCGGTGAACTGAGTTCCGTTGTCTGTAGTAATGGAATAAGGTATCCCATACCTTGTGATGATATTTTTGTAGAGGAACCTCCTACTTCTTTGGGCTGTGATGGTAGCCAATGGTTCTGCTTCTATCCACTTTGTGAAGTAATCTATTCCCACGATCAAGTATTTGACTTGTTCTGGCGCCTGGGAAAAAGGACCTAACAAATCTATTCCCCATTTTGCGAAGGGCCATGGAGAAGTTATACTAATGAGCTCCTCGGGGGGGGAGCCACACGGAAATTTGCATGCATTTGGCAAGGTTGGCATTTTTTCACAAATTCAGTGGCATCTTTCTGCAAGGTTGGCCAGTAGAATCCAGCTCGGATTACTTTTCTAGCTAGCGACCTGGCTCCGAGATGGTTTCCGCAGATTCCATTGTGGACCTCCTCTAACACTTCAGTGGTCCTTGAGGTCGGTACGCACTTCAACAATGGCGTTGATATTCCTCTTTTATAAAGGATATTTTTCATCAGAGTGTAATATTGTGCTTCCCTCCGGATTTTCTTGGCCTCTTTTTCCTCTTTGGGGAGGATGTCGAATTTTAGGTATTCGACCAGAGGATTCATCCATCCGAGATTTAGCCCGGATACTTCAAGGACATCTTGTTTGCCCTCTGCTTTCACTACAGAAGGCTCTTGGAGAGTTTTCTGTATCAGGCTTCTATTATTCCCTCCTGGCTTAGTACTTGCTAACTTAGAGAGGGCGTCCGCTCTACTATTGAGATCCCAAGTTATATGCTTAACCTCGGTTTCAGCAAAGTGCCCGAGGTACTCTAGAGTTTTTTCCAGGTATCTCTTCATGTTTGGGTCTTTGGCCTGATACTCTCCATTTATCTGGGAGGTCACCACCTGAGAGTCACTGTATATCATCACTTTTGTTGCACCGACTTCTTCGGCCAGCTTCAATCCTGCAATCAGGGCCTCATATTCTGCCTGATTATTTGAAGCTGGAAATTCAAATTTGAGGGATACCTCTATTTGAGTTCCCCTTTCGTCGGCCAGTATTATGCCTGCACCACTTCCTGTCTTGTTTGAGGATCCATCTACATAAAGTTCCCATGTAGTTGGCTTTTCCTCTCGATCTCCCGCGTATTCTGCTATGAAGTCGGTGAGGCATTGGGATTTGATTGCTGTCCGAGTTTCATATTTCAAGTCGAACTTGAAGAGCTCTATTGCCCATTGAACCATTCTCCCTGCAACATCCTTCTTTTGGAGGATTTGCTTCATGGGTTGGTTCGTCCGGACTTTTATGGTATGTGCTTGAAAGTAAGGCTGTAGCCGTCGTGAGGCTATTACTAAGGAGTAGGCAAACTTTTCTAGTTTGTGGTACCTTAGCTCGGGGCCCTGTAGAACTTTGCTGATGAAGTAAACTGGATGCTGTCCGACCTCGTCCTCCCTTATCAGGGCTGATGCGACAGCTTTGTCTGCTACGGACAAATAAAGGACGAGGTCTTCCCCGACTAGAGGTCGAGTTAGTATTGGTGGTTGGCTCAAGAACCTTTTGAACTCCTGGAATGCTCCTTCACATTCTGGAGTCCATTCGAACTGGCATCCCTTTCTTAATAAAGAAAACAGTGGAAGGGATTTTAGTGCCGATCCTGCCAAAAATCTAGAGAGGGCTGTAAGTCGGCCATTCAGTTGCTGAACCTCTCTTAAGCAAGTCGGGCTCTTCTTTTCCAGGATAGCTTTACACTTATCGAGATTTGCTTCAATCCCTCTCTGTGTTAGCATGAATCCTAGGAATTTTCCGGCCTCCACCGCGAAGGTACACTTTGCGGGATTTAGCCACATCCCGTGTAACCTTATGGTATCGAATACTTGCGAGAGGTCCGCCAAGAGGTCGGCTTCTTCCTTGGTTTTTACTAACATGTCGTCTACATAGACTTCCATTAAGCTCCCAAGGTGAGAAGCAAACACCTTGTTCATCAGCCTTTGGTATGTGGCCCCTGCATTTTTTAATCCAAATGACATGACCACGTAGCAAAAATTTGCTCTGGGCGTGATGAATGATGTTTTCTCCTGGTTTGGCTCATACATTGGGATTTGGTTATATCCCGAGTAGGCATCCATGAACAACAAGTATTGATATCCCGAACTAGAGTCCACTAGAGTATCAATACTCGGGAGTGGATAAGGGTCTTTGGGACATGCCTTATTTAAGTCGGTGTAGTCAACACACATCCTCCAATTGCCGTTTTGCTTCTTGACTAGAACTACATTTGCTAGCCATGTTGGGTATTTAACTTCTCTAATGAAGCCGGCTTCTAGGATTTCCTGAACTTGCTCTTCTACCACTAGGGCTCGTTCTGGGCCGAGCTTGTGCCTTTTCTGTTGTACAGGTCGGGATCCCGGATGTACCGAGAGCTTGTGGGACATGAGCTCGGGGTCTATCCCGGGCATGTCGGAAGCCTTCCAGGCGAAGATGTTGGAATTGTCTCTTAGGAGCTTAGTCAACCCTTGCTTCAGGGTTTCCCCTAGGTTGGCTCCTATGCTGGTATTCTTCCCTTTCTCTTCGCCGACCTGTATTTCTTCAGTTTTTCCACCTGGCTGTGGTCGTAGCTCTTCTTTGGCCCTTGCACCACCGAGCTCTATGGTGTGAACCTCTTTGCCTTTTCCCCTCAGGTTCAGGCTTTCATTGTAGTATTTTCTTGCCAACTTCTGGTCTCCCCGCACTGTTGCTATTCCCGCAGGTGTCAGAAATTTCATGCAAAGATGGGGGTAGACACCACCGCTCCGAGTCGATTCAGGGTAGTTCTGCCGATTAGGGCATTGTATGCTGACCCTACGTCGATGACTATAAAGTCTATGCTCAGAGTTTTGGATTTTTCCCCCTTTCCGAAGGTAGTGTGGAGGGGTAGAAATCCTAGTGGTTTTATTGGCGTATCGCCTAGGCCGTACAAGGTGTCGGGGTAGGCTCTTAACTCCTTTTCATCCAGCCCCAGTTTGTCAAACGTGGGCTTGAAAAGGATATCCGCCGAGCTTCCTTGATCTACTAGGATTCTGTGGAGATGGGCATTAGCTAGGATCATAGTTATTACCACTGGATCGTCGTGTCCAGGGATTACTCCTTGCCCATCTTCCTTTGTAAATGAGATAGTGGGGAGGTCGGATGATTCATTTCCGACCTGGTAGACTCGCTTGAGGTGTCTTTTGCGAGCGGACTTGGTGAGTCCCCCTCCCGCGAATCCGCCTGAGATCATATGTATATGTCTCTTCGGAGTCTGCGGTGGCGGGTCTCTTCTATCCGCATCGTCTCGCTTTCTCTTCCCATGATTGTCCGACCTTTCTATGAGATATCTGTCAAGTCGGCCTTCTCTGGCCAGCTTTTCTATCACATTTTTAAGGTCGTAACAGTCATTTATTGAGTGACCATATATTTTATGGTACTCACAGTAGTCGCTGCGACTCCCCCTTTTTTATTTTTAATAGGTCTGGGAGGTGGCAGCCTTTCAGTATTGTAAATTTCTCTGTATACGTCCACTGTAGAAACCTTTAGAGGAGTATAAGAGTGATATTTTCTGGGTCTGTCGAGACCGAGGTCTTCTTTCTTCTTGGGCTCCCTCTCCCTCTCTTTTATCGAGGGAAGGTGCCCAGGTCGCCAACTCGACTCTCTCAGTCTGGTATTTTCCTCCATGTTGATGTACTTTTCGGCTCTTTCTTGTACATCACTCAGGGAGGTAGGGTGCCTTTTTGATATGGACTGTGAGAAGGAACCTTCTCTAAGTCCATTTACCAGCCCCATAATGACTGCCTCGGTGGGCAGGTCTTGAATCTCTAAGCATGCTTTGTTGAACCTTTCCATATAATCTCGTAGAGGTTCTCCGACCTCCTGCTTTATTCCCAGGAGGCTCGGTGCATGCTTTACCTTATCTTTCTGAATGGAGAACCTCATTAGAAACTTCCTCGAGAGGTCCTCGAAGCTGGTGACCGACCTTGGAGGGAGACTATCGAACCACTTCATCGCTGCTTTCGATAAGGTGGTCGGAAAAGATTTGCAGCGCGTTGCATCAGAAGCATCAGCCAGATACATCCAACTTTTAAAGTTGCTTAAATGGTGCTTCGGATTGGTGGTTCCGTCATAGAGGTCCATATCGGGACTTTTGAAGTTTTTTGGAACTTTTGCTCTCATTATGTCCTCACTAAAAGGATATTCCCCTCCTGGGGGTGATTCTTCTCGCTTGTCACGGGAGTTCTGACCTCTGAGGGAGGATTCTAATTTTAAGAGTTTTTTCTCTAACTCTTTTCGTCGATCCATCTCCTCTCTTAGGTGCTTTTCTATCTCCCTTTGTCGCTCCCATTCCTGTTCCAGCTGTTCCAAGCGACTTTGGTGGACATGGACTAGCCCCATTAGTTCAGTTGCATGGGGTGGTCCATCCTTTTCTGACTCACGCCCCTCCGAGGAATTTGTCTTCGGATTTTTAAATCCGGAGGTTCCTTCCCTGTGTTGGTCGTTGGTTTCCTGGTGGAGGGTCAGGTCTGCGTCGTTGTTTCTGGTATCCAAATTCTCTTGTTCGGAATCCGACGCCACATGACCATCCTCAAGGGGTACATCCGCCATTACTGGTTGATCTCTCGGGTCCCCGGCAACGGCGCCAATGTTACGATGGGTAACCGGAGATTATTGGGTTGGATTAGTTTGGCTGGCCCAATCGTCTGAATGAGGAAGTATCCAAGCGGATTGATGATCCAAAGCCCCCGTCCGACTTCGGTATGAGAGAATGGGGGGTGGTACCTGCAAAGACACTCCGATGCCAAAGTCAGCAAAGGGAGCAAAACAGGTCTAGAGAGTATTGGGCTTCTGAGATACCTGAGAAGTGTCAGTGTATTTATAGTGGTGAACCCATAACCACCACTGGTGTAGTTCCGTTATTTATGGGGAATAACCGTCCCTTTATCTTAGGGAGGTTGGGATATGGCTCCAGGAAGTGGGTAGAGAGATTTTAGGGGCAGTTACTCATTTGAATGAGTGTTTATCTGCCAGCTAATCTTCGTCTCGACTTCTTTAGAGCAAGTCGTGATGGGGACCGACTTCGTGGGGTGAAGGTCGGTGTAGGGCGAGGCTCAATCCTTTAGATTGGGCCTTTTGTTTGGACCTGGGTCTCATCATTGGGTCAGAGTATAAACATATACTAAAAAAGATTTTTATTAAATTTTTTTTCTATTAACTTAATGATACTAAAAAAATTCTAAGACTTCTTTTTATATTGTTATTTTAATTATCGTTAATAAAATCTTTTTAACGAATAGATTGAGAGTTTTTTTTTCTTGTTTTCAACTCTAAAATTTCTTGTTTCAGAGAAAACTCTCTTCTTCTATGTGAAGAAGATATGAATATATAAACTTTATGATTCTATTCTCAAAGTATTTATAAATACACCATAATGCATTTTAAATTTTATTTTAATTTAATTTTAGTTTATGATGCTATGAGAACTATGATCATAATTTTACCATAAATCATACAATTAAAAATAAATTCACACATATAAGATTGATAATAAAAAGAAGATAACTTAAAGATATATAATTGAAATCATAAATGATTTATATTTACGGGATAATATTAGAAAATGAGATCTTTTGATTTATTCAGTTTTTGGAAGATGTAAAGATGTATTGATTTTCGAAGGAATCTTAC
>NC_029788.2:102703828-102714840 GCF_000816755.2 Arachis ipaensis
TACGTTTACTATAAAAATAACAATTAGATTTAAAACAAATATTTAATCATAATTTTAGGTTAAAGTTGTCGACAGACAGTTTATATTCTGATATCTTCCTCTTCTAATTTTTTAGTTAGTATATATAAACATTAATTATTTAAACAAAATTATACACATATTTTTAGTATTTACCAAATTAAAAAATGCATTACCGTAATCGAGTTAGTCTCTTTTATTGTGATAGCGTTGAAATCAATAATATACGTGTCACTATCATCCAACTTAACAGTTATTTAAATAAAATTATACACATATTTTTAATATTTACTAAATTGAAAAATGCATCACTACAATCAAGTTAGTCACTTTTACTGTGATAGTGCTGAAATCTATAATGTACATGTTACTATCATACAATCCAAGAGAGTTATCATTGTGCACATCTTCATTCACGTGTCAATGCATGGAAGGTATACGAGTCAATGCATAGAACTGTACACGAGTCCACTATCTTTAGTGGTTACATGCAATGTAACCCTATTTGTCTCTAACTATGTGTAAATTATGCTACTCTTTGCTTATTTCTCATTCAAATTGCGTCTTTAATTACCACTGTAAACTTTTTTAAAAGAACGAAAATTTTATAGGATCATACTTTCGATAAATGCTATTTGTACACTAAAATTAGTTATTAGAATCAATTATTAAAGTAAAATACACATTAAAATACAAAATACACATAAAAAATAAATTAAATTATACATATATTTATATACATATATATAATAATTAATTTTAGTAACTAATTTTAATGTACATTTAACATGTTATGTCTCGTTTATCTTCTTTTATAGTTACAAAAGCTGAATCTTATTTGATTGCATATTGTTACGGATCCAACCCACGGATCCCGCATACCCGGTCACTCGGGAACTACCCGTTTCGGCCCAAAGGTCCAGAACCGGCCCTTCAGAGCTCCCAACCAACTTTTGAATTCAAACACCTCTCTTATCTTAGCCAAACGAGATAAGATAAGATATTTACCATCACCTATAAATAGAGGACCCAGGTCCCTCCAGGTATTCATTCATTCCACACACCTTATACCTCTTAGATCCATTCTGACTTGAGCGTCGGAGTGTCTTTGCAAGTACCTCCCCCCATTGCTCCAGTCAAGAGATCCGGCATCTGCCTCAACCCGCAAGTTCTCAATCCATCTCTCAACCCGTACCAGAGACATCTTGTACATTGGCGCCGTCTGTGGGGAACTTGCGCCAGCTGGGCCGGATGGGGGACGTCCTGGAGGAAACCCCCTCAAGCCAGGATAACTCACGACCGCTTAACCCAACCCCAGAACCCCGGGAGGTCACAAACCAAGCAAGAATAGCAAGCACTGTTCACCACACGAACGACCACGTCGTCACAGACCAACAACATCCCAAGAAAGCTAAGGACAAAGCAGCACAAATCATCCAGGATCTCTACCTCCGGGTCCAGGAACTCGAAGGCAAATTGACCAGTAGAGAAAAACACAACAACGAACGCGGAAGCCACGCAACTTCCAGATCCAAGTCTCACCGCGGCAGGTCGCCAACCCGACGACACGATAGTAGAAACGGTCGCAGTACCTCACGCGACTACAGACACGAGAAATCGCCAGAACGGTGATACAACAAGAAACACGACCGCAACGCTTCCCGAGATCCGAGTCATCAACACTACTCAGACGAAGATCAGAGGTACCGAAACACCAAGCGCACGAGAAACGACCATATAATAATGGAAGCTACACCCTTCACGGAAAGAATCTTAAGAGCAAAACTCCCCAAAGGTTTCGACAAACCTACCGACATGAAATATGATGGAACCAAAGATCCCCAGGAACATCTAACGGCCTTTGAGGCCAGAATGAACCTGGAAGGAGCGGCCGATGCGATCCGATGCAGAGCCTTCCCGGTAACCCTGGCAGGACCGGCGATCAAATGGTTCAACGCCCTCCCAAACGGATCCATAGCCAGTTTTCACGATGTAACACGAAAATTCATGGCCCAATTCACAACCAGAATCACTAAAGCAAAACACCCCATCAGCTTACTGGGGATCACGCAAAAACAAGACGAATCCACAAGGAAATACCTCGATTGCTTCAACGACGAATGCTTGACGGTCGACGGACTCACGGACTCCGTCGCAAGCCTTTGCCTAACCAACGGACTCATGAACAAAGATTTTTGCAAACACCTCACCACTAAACCAGTATGGACCATGCACGAGATCCAGAATGTCGCCAGAGATTACATCAATGACGAAGAAGTCAACCAGGTCGTCGCAGCCAACAAACGGCAACACGGCAACACCCAACACGGCAACTCGGCTTCTCGCCAAAACCCACCACCCAGAGAAAACCAAAGAGACCACCCCAGACCGACAAATACCAGCCGACCACCAAGAATCGGCAAATTCTCTAACTACACGCCCCTAACGGCACCAATTACTGAGATATATCACCAAATAACAGACCGAGGTATAATTCCAAAAGCCCGACAACTCAAGGAAAGGACAGGAGGCAACAAAACCCTTTACTGCGACTACCATCGGGGTTACGGTCACAAAACACAAGATTGTTTCGACCTTAAAGACGCCCTCGAACAAGCCATACGAGACGGCAAACTCCCAAAATTTGCCAAAATCAACAGAGAACCAAGACGCGCGGAAAGAGAAAGGTCGACGAAAAGAGAAGGACGTAACCCAAGAACCCAAAAGCAACCCCCCAGGGAAAGCCCGGAGGAAGATCCGACCATCATAGTAAACATCATCACAGGCAAGGACATATCAAGTAAATCAAAACTAACGATGAAAAAAGATCTCAAAGTAATGGCTGTCAGAAACCAAACCCCACCTACTGCGGCCGACAACATGATAACCTTCTTACCAGAGGATTGCCAGCACGGCACCTCGGCCGAGGATGCCCCCTTCGTCATCTCGGCAAGAATCAGAACAGGACTAGTGCGAAGGATACTAGTAGACACCGGGGCAGACTCGAACATTCTTTTCCGAGGAGCCTTCGATAAACTCGGGCTCCACAACGACAACCTCCAAACACACCGCAACGGCGTCACGGGACTAGGAGACAACTTTCTCAAACCAGATAGCTCAATCACACTTCCCATCACCATAGGAACGAGCAGCCAGAAGAAAACAATCCTATCTGAATTCGTAGTTCTGAAAGATTCCACAGCCTATAACGTAATCCTCGGAAGGAAAACAATCAATGACTTCTCCGCAGTCATCTTCACTAAATACCTCCTTATGAAGTTCAGAACCGACGACGGCTCCGTCGGTACCATCCACGGGGACCGAGAAGTCGCTGCCGAATGCGACAACACCAGCCTAGCCCTAAGGAAAAAGTCCCGAGACGCGGCCGGAGTATTCCTAGCCGATCTGGACGCCCGACAAGACGGCCAACCCAGGCCAGAACCAGAAAGAGACATGGAAAAACTACAAATAGGGCCAACCAAAGAAGAATACACTTTCATTAATAGAAACCTCCCATACGACCTCAAAGAGGAACTCTCTCAACTCCTGAAACAAAATAGGGACTTGTTTGCATTCACACCGGCCGACATGCCAGGAATAAGCCCCGACCTAATGTCCCACCGACTCGCCGTAGACCCCAAAGCCAAACTCGTAGCACAAAGGAGACGAAAAATGTCATCTGACTGGGCCGCCGAGGTCAAAAAGCAAGTTAAAGCCCTACTCGAAGCCAACTTCATCAGGGAACTCCCCTACACGAAGTCAAAAAACAAGTTAAAGCCCTACTCGAGGCCAACTTTATCCGAGAACTCCTCTACACGACCTGGCTAGCCAACGTCGTACTAGTGAAGAAATCTAACGGGAAATGGCGAATGTGCGTCGACTACACGGACCTCAACAAGGCCTGCCCGAAGGACGCCTTTCCCCTGCCAAACATCGACGGACTAGTAGACGCCACATCCGGCCACCGATACCTCAGCTTCATGGACGCATATTCCGGGTACAACCAGATCCCGATGCACCGACCAGACGAAGAGAAGACAGCGTTCATCACCCCGGATGGGACATACTGCTACACAGTGATGCCATTCGGCCTAAAAAATGCCAGAGCTACCTATCAAAGACTCGTCAACAAAATATTTGGAAACCTGTCCGGAAGCAAAATAGAAGTATATATAGACGACATGCTCGCCAAGACTGAATCCGGCGAGCAACTCACCAACGACCTCGAGGCCATCATGAACACCCTACGAAAACACCAAATGCGGCTCAACCCTACAAAATGTGCCTTCGGAATGGAGGCAGGAAAGTTTCTTGGCTTCATGATTACGCAACGCGGAGTTGAAGCAAACCCGGAAAAATGTCGTGCCGTCCTCGAGATGGCATGCCCCAAAAACCTTAAAGACATCCAAAAGCTCACCGGGCGACTGACGGCATCATCACGCTTTCTCGAGGCATCGGCTCAAAAAGCGATCCCTCTCTTCAAACTAATGAAAAAAGGAGCCCCTTTTAAATGGGAGACGGAATGCGAAGAAGCATTCCAACACTTCAAGAGGGTCCTAGCGGAGCCACCAATCCTCGCCAAACCCCAAACAGGGGAAACACTTTACCTATACCTCTCCATAACGGAAGAGGCACTAGCAGCAGCACTCATCCATGAAAACGAGAAAAAGGAGCAAAAACCCGTATACTTCATAAGTAAAGTCTTACAGGATGCTGAAGCTCGCTACTCACGCTTAGAAAAGCTAGCTTTCACACTCCTTACAGCCTCCCGACGCCTACGACAATACTTCCAAGCGCATCCCGTGACGGTCCGAACCGACCAGGCGGTCAAGCAGGTTTTGCAGAAACCCGACCTAGCGGGAAGAATGCTAGCATGGTCCATCGAGCTATCTCAATTCCAGATTAAATTCGAACCCCGAAATGCAATCAAAGCACAAGCCATGGCCGATTTCATCGCCGAGATGACTCCGGGAAAGCCCACCCCCGAATCATGGAAACTACACGTTGACGGCTCATCAAACTCCACCTACGGAGGCGCCGGGGTCATACTCGAAAACCAAAATGGGATCACAATTGAACAGTCGGTACGATACGAATTTTCAGTATCAAACAACCAGGCAGAATACGAAGCCTTCTTGGCAGGACTGACCCTAGCCCGGGAAGTCGGAGCAAAGGTCCTAGAAGTAAATACCGATTCACAAGTAGTCAGTTCCCAAGTTAACGGAGACTACCAAGCACGAGATCCCCTACTCCAGCAATACCTCACCAAGGTTAACAAACTGAAAGAGGGATTCGAACACGTTACCATACAACACGTGCCCAGGGAATGAAATGCTAGGGCAGACCTACTCTCCAAACTAGCCAGTACCAAACCAGGGCACGGTAACAAATCGCTAATCCAGGAAGTCGTTAGGTCGCCCTCCGTGTCAATAACAAACAACGCCCACCTGACATCCTCGAACAAGGAATCTTGGACCTACCCTATCCTACAGTACCTCCTCAACGGAGCTTTGCCGCCAGACCCAAAAGAGGGAAAACGAATAAAAAGGGAAGCCGCCAACTACACCACCATCGCCGGACAACTATACAAACGCGGA
This sequence comes from Arachis ipaensis, assembly GCF_000816755.2. Classification (NCBI taxonomy): domain Eukaryota; kingdom Viridiplantae; phylum Streptophyta; class Magnoliopsida; order Fabales; family Fabaceae; genus Arachis; species Arachis ipaensis. Next base: position 102,709,444 of record NC_029788.2, read on the forward strand.
TTCTCACAACCCCTACTCAAATGTGTCGAACCCGGAGACACGGAGTATATACTCCGCAAAATCCTTCCCTACGGCACCCGGCCAACTCAGATACCTCATCGTCGCCATAGATTACTACACCAAATGGATCGAGGCCGAACCTCTGGCCTCTATAACGGCGACCCAGTGCCGAAAATTCGTCTGGCGGCAAATCATCACCCGTTTCGGGATCCCCGAGGTCGTCATCTCGGACAACGGAACCCAATTTGCTGACAAAAAATTCATAGAGTTCTTAGGAGGATTACATATATCCCATCGCTTCAGCTCGGTGGAACACCCCCAAACAAACGGACAGGTGGAATCCGCAAACAAAATAATCGTCAAAGGACTCAAAAAACGGCTCGACGAAGCCAAAGGACTGTGGGCAGACGAATTAGGATCGGTCCTATGGTCATACCGAACAACACCTCAAACGACCACGGGGGAAACACCCTTCCGATTAACATACGGCGTAGAAGCAGTCATCCCGGTAGAAATCGGAGACCCCAGCCCCAGGAAAATGGTCGGAGGTAACGACGAGGAAGCAGAACGAGACCTCATTGAAGAAGAAAGAAGCATAGCTCACATCAAAGAACTAGCACTCAAACAAAGAATCAGCTTAAGATATAATCACGGCGTCATCCGACGAGAATTCGCGGCCGACGACCTCGTCCTACGACGAAACGACATCGGTCCCCCGACCCCAGGAGAAGGGAAGCTCACCCCCAACTGGGAAGGACCGTACAGAATCAAGGCTGTAATCGGAAAAGGAGCGTACAAACTCGAACGGCTCAACGGCGACGAAATCCCGAGAACATGGAACGCCGCCAACCTGCGACGATACTACGCCTAGACCAACCTAAAAAGGTCGCACAACTCGGGTACTCTTTTCCGCCATCAACGGAGGGTTTTAACGAGGCCCATCCATCAATAAAAGTTCCATTAAACAGCTATTTCTATTTTCATAAGTGTCCCGAATACGGAACAAAAAACACGGTCACAACTGGGGGACTGATCACCCCCCAGGCCCAAACACGCGGATATCCACGAAAAGAACCCGACCAAACGACGGTCCGAGGGAACAAATAAAATACACACGGAATAGCCTAAAACGGAATATACGATAGGCCCGGACGGCCCAAAAACAATGCAACAGCGGAACATACAAAAAGGCCCGGACGGCCAATAAACACTATTAAAACGAAAGAACGGTGTTCCAAAATCTCAAAATACACGGCCCTTGGCCAACCGAAAATATCCAAAACAAAGTTTAAAGAAAAATCCAAAGAGATAAAAACTACTCGAGGTCAACGATCTGGCCATCACGAACAGTCTTGAAGGCCCCCATCACGGACACATCCGCACCGGGAGCCAGCAATGAAGCTTGAGCCCTCATCGTCTCCTCGGTAGCCGCAATTGCATCCTTTGCATCAGCTAGCAACTCCGTCTTCTCCCTCTTCAAGGCAGCGACCTCGGCCTTCAGAGCCTCCGACTCAGCGAGAAGCACGACAGCTTGAGTACCTGCATCTGAAGCCCGCTGCCGCTCCTCCGCCAATTGGGAAAGAAGCGAAGTCTCAACCTCAGAAAGTCGGAGAATCTCCGCCCCAGCTTCCTCTGAAGACTTCAAATCCTTCTCCTTCGCGACCTCGGCAACCTCAAGCCCCTCCTTCAACTTAGCCACCTCAGCCTGAGAATGACGCAGCTTCTTGTCCAGCAAACCAACCTGTGCCATCACGGGCTCAGCCTTCCGAACGACAACGGCAGACCGGAGGAGGGCACGATACACCGACATGGCCTGGAAAGAAACATCGCAGCCATCAAAAAATGGCTCCGTACCAGGCATCAAGTGTTCATCAATGAATCCCGGGGCATCAAAGCGTCGATCCATCATACTAGGCACAAGACCCTCTCCCTGAAAGGTCTCGCTACTCGGCTCCCCATACCTCTGCCTCTTCCGAGAAGCCTCAGCGGCCGTCACCACGACAACCTCAGGCGAGTTCACGGGGCCAGGAGAAACCTGGGCATCGACCTGCACGCCCGAGGAAATTACCTCCTGAGAAGTGGCCCGCGACCCCGCAACGGGGTTAGAAGCAGGAGTAGCCGGGGACGACGACCCCTCCTCCTGGGCCATCGCCGCCTTCAAACATGCCAAGGATGTCAAGCCACCAGCCATCTCAACTGCAAAAAATACAAAAATCCCAAGTTACGAAAACGGGAAACAAAACACAAAAACCAAGAAAAGAACAGACACACACCAACATACGACTGGCAAGCAACCGGATCACCCATCACGTTCCGAGGATTAAGAGGACGCTCTCCAAATAACTGCCACAGAACGAGAGCGATATCCCGCTCCTCCGGGGGCAAGAACTCCTTCGAAACCCGAGTGAACACGGACGGACCCGCCTTAAAGTTCCAATAAGTGGGGAACCGACGTTCACCCTCCAACGTCAACCAAAAAAGATGATGTCCCCCCGCGGGACGAACCTTAAAATAACCACTCTTAAAACCGTGAAAGGAATTTTCATACAAACCGAAAACACGACGATGGGGCTGAGCTCTGAAAGACACATACCCCTTCTTGTGCTTCCCCTCCTTAGTCGGAAGAGTACACAAGAAGAGGAAAAGGAAAACATTTACTGAGACAGGTAGCTCTAAAAAATCACAAACAAGTTCGAAAGACTGTATCGCCGCCCAGCTGTTCGGATGTAGCTGGGACGGCGCCACGGAGCACCGGTTCAATAACTGCTGGACAAACGGAGAAAAGGCACCGAGCCGGGTAAACTTCGCCTCATACACCCACATCCAATCCGGCACAGTCGGGGAGTCGAGATTGGTATAGCAAACCCTCTCGTCAACCCCAGGAAGGGAAAGCTCATAGTGGCGTTCAGCATCACCACCCCACAAACAGCCCCTTCATCGCGGAGCCGTTGGAGGTCCGCCTCCGTTATCCGCGACGGCGTCCCCCAGACGTCACTAATGACCCAAGAAAAAAGACCAGGGACACCCCCCACCGGGGCCACCGGAGCCCTCACACCCTCCGTCCTTCGGCGAGCCATACCTAAAATATCGACGAGCACCACCGTCAGCCAAACCTCACGGCAGAAAACGGCGGATGAAAATCGTAAAATAAATACCGCTACCCTCTTCCGAGAAGCCTCAGCGGCCGTCACCACGACAACCTCAGGCGAGTTCACAGGGCCAGGAGAAACCTGGGAGCCGACCCGCGCGCCCGAGGAAATTACCTCCTGAGAAGCGGCCCGCGACCCCGCAACGGGGTTAGAAGCAGGAGTAGCCGGGGACGACGACCCCTCCTCCTGGGCCATCGCCGCCTTCAAACGTGCCAAGGATGTCAAGCCACCAGCCATCTCAACTGCAAAAAATACAAAAATCCCAAGTTACGAAAACGGGAAACAAAACACAAAAACCAAGAAAGGAACAAGACACACACCAACATACGACCGGCAAGCAACCGGATCACCCATCACCTCCCGAGGATTAAGAGGACGCTCTCCAAATAACTGCCACAGAACGAGAGCAATATCCCGCTCCTCCGGGGACAGGAACTCCTTCGAAACCCAAGTAAACATCGACGGGCCCGCCTTAAAATTCCAGTAAGTGGGAAACCGACGTTCACCCTCCAACGTCAACCAAAAAGGATGATATCCCCCCGTGGGACTAACCTTAAAATAACCACTCTTAAAACCGTGAAAGGAATCTTCATACAAACCGAAAACACGACGATGGGGCTGAGCTCTGAAAGACACATACCCCTTCTTGTGCTTCCCCTCCTTAGTCGGAAGAGTACACAAGAAGAGGAAAAGGAAAACATTTACTGAGGCAGGTAGCTCTAAAAAATCACAAACAAGTTCGAAAGACCGTATCGCCGCCCAGCTGTTCGGATGTAGCTGGGACGGCGCCACCGAGCACCGGTTCAATAACTGCTGGACAAATGGAGAAAAAGGAAGCCGAACACCGAGCCAGGTAAACATCGCCTCATACACCCACATCCAATCTGGCACAGTCGGGGAGTCGAGATTGGTATAGCAAACCCTCTCGTCAACCCCAGGAAGGGAAAGCTCATAGTGGCGTTCAGCATCACCACCCCACAAACAGCCCCTTCATCGCGGAGCCGTTGGAGGTCCGCCTCCGTCATCCGCGACGGCGTCCCCCAGACGTCACTAGTGACCCAAGAAAAAAGACCAGGGACACCCCCGCCGGGGCCACCGGAGCCCTCACACCCTCCGTCCTTCGGCGAGCCATAACCTAAAATATCGACGAGCACCACCGTCAGCCAAACCTCACGGCAGAAAACGGCGGATGAAAATCGTAAAATAAATACCGCTACCGCACACCACCAAATTATACGGTGGCACTCGCCCCCCCAACCTTTTTTACGGGACACAACAGAACTATCTACCAAAAAACTACTCTAAAAACTACGCTCAGCTAAAACAAAACAAAAATGCAGCAAAAGACAGAGTAGAAGAAGCAAAAAGAAACAGAGAAATACCAACCTGATAAACCAAAGGAAGCGAACCCGAAGGAAAAATGCCGCAGAAGAAGATCAATAAAAACCACAGAAAGAGAAATGGAGAATGGAAAATACTCTGATTGGAAAAAGAAGCAATAGAGGAGTAAAAGCAAAACGAGGGAACTGAAGAAGGAAAACCAAAACGGTTTTGAAAAAAGTAAAATGACAAAAATACCCCTAGGAAGCAAAGCAAACGCAAGGGCAAAAGAGAAAAAACATGGCTCGCAATAAATACCCCCCATCGAAAAAAGTAACGCCTCGAAGAACGCAACAGACGTGACTGATACGGAAGAGTCACGTCAGGCCCAAACGGTCAGACGAATCTTCCACGATACGAAACCAAGATGCCAACCTCATCTCGAAGGAACCAGACGGGCACCCGAGAAAAATCGAGCCCACAACGAAAACAAACGTCTCCCAGCGACAGACCGATCCCACTCGCTCTCCCGCTGCGGGGGCAACTGTTACGGATCCAACCCACGGATCCCGCATACCCGGTCACTCGGGAACTACCCGTTTCGGCCCAAAGGCCCAGAACCGGTCCTTCAGAGCTCCCAACCAACTTTTGAATTCAAACATCTCTCTTATCTTAGCCAAACGAGATAAGATAAGATATTTACCATCACCTATAAATAGAGGACCCAGGTCCCTCCAGGTATTCATTCATTCCACACACCTTATACCTCTTAGATCCATTCTGACTTGAGCGTCGGAGTGTCTTTGCAGGTACCTCCCCCCATTGCTCCAGTCAAGAGATCCGGCATCTGCCTCAACCCGCAAGTTCTCAATCCATCTCTCAACCCGTACCAGAGACATCTTGTACACTGAAGACAGATAGATTTAAC
>NC_029788.2:102715868-102743662 GCF_000816755.2 Arachis ipaensis
ATAAACGAAATACATTCATAATTATTTTGTTTACAATGTAAACGAGATATGTGTATTTGTAAAATAAAAAATATACTTTTTAAAAATAATAAAAAATATTAATAACTTAAATTAGAACAAACTCTTAAAAATAGAACACTTCCAAATAATAGAAAAGATGAGCGATTTTAAATAATAGAAAAGATGAGCTGTTTCAAAATAAGATGGGAGATAGACGGCTTTAAGATTAATGGGAATTGGGCGTATAACGTAATTTAAAACTGCCCATTTATTTGGTGAACAACCAAGTGAAAAAAAACGAAAGAGCAGAAAAGAAAAAGAAAAGAAATCAGGTTCTTAACAGTAAGAGAGGACAAACCACCTCTGGTGGCTGGTGCCAAAGGTGAACCTCATCAGCTCCGCTACCTCCAGATCCTATCTTTGCCAATCGATCTGCCACGACATTAGCTTCTCTCGGGATAAGCTCAAAACGAATATCCCAATCCATTCTTAACTTCAACTCAAAGATCAGTTGTATCACTTCTTTTTCAAGATGCTAGAGTGGAACTTGCCAATCAGTCACTAGCTCAAAAGCTACTGCGCAATCTGTCTCACAGACAACAAGCTTAAGACCCGCCTCCCAAGCCCAAGCCAAACCTTTCCATATACTCCACAACTCCATCTTGATGACACTAGATCCAAAGGAATTTTCTGAGCATCCCATTACCCATTAACTGGAGCTATCGCGAATTATCCACCCAAAACCAGCACAATCATCCCCCAAGTTCACACTCTCATCACAATTTAACTTCCAAGCACCAGGTTCTGGCGGAGACCAAGACAGAGGTTTTAATCCCTGGACGCAACACATTCGATTCTGAGTTGTATATTCAAAATCCACCATCCACATGCGAGCCTTGTATGCAATTGACCCAGGAGATCCAAAAACTCCCTGAAAATTACCAATATTTCTGTCTTGCCAAATTGACCATATTATAGCTGCAAATTTGGAACAACCTTCATTGAGGAAGCCATGCTTGAACCAATCATGCACCTCGTAAGAGCCAAAGAAACACACATCAGAAAAACCTAGAGAAACCCAAACTGATCACACCACTTCACAATCCCGAAAACAATGCAGAATTGTCTCCGGAAGTTGATTGCAACGTGTACATAAGGATGAGGAGGAGAGATGTCGCCGAAAACGTAGATATTGAGTTGGTACAGCATCATGCAGGCAAAGCCACACTAGGAGCCTCAACTTTTCAGGGACCCGCGCCTTCCAAAGCCAAAGCCAATTGATATTCCTATCCCAATTCAACTTATTCTGAATTAACCATAAATATCCTTGTTTAGTAGAGTAAAGAGTGTGCTCCCAACTCCAACCCAAATCACGATCAGAAGCCGAAATATGTACTAAACTAAGAATGTCTTCCCTTAAGTCTCTAGGAATAAAAGAGTAAATCCTCTCCAAATGCCAAACTCCATCACGATAAATATTTTTAATGGTCAAAGTAGCCTCCCAAATATCAAGAAATTCAACCCTCGCTCCTACTGGCCCAGAGTGCAACCAAGAGTCAAACCAGAAATTCTTAGAAAGAGCTCCCACTTCCCAAACAAACCCTTCCTTTAATACGGAAGCTGTGTACACAATAGACTTCCATATATATATGATGAAGAACCCATTGCTTTAACTGCAAATAGGTTTCTATTCTGAAGGTATTTCTGAAGCATAATCTTGACCCACAGTTTCTCTTGATTCATCAAAATTTACCAAACTAGCTTTCCTAATAAAGAAAAATTGACCAACTGCGACTCCCGCAAAGCAAGACCTCCAAACTTTTTTGGAGTCATCAAAACTCTCCAAAATGCTAAATGAAGACCACGGTGATTATGACTACCACACCAAATAAAACTTCTAGTAAACTTATCAATGTTAGAGCACACACCTGATGGAAAAAGGCTTACTTACATCCTATAAATAGGTATAGAAGATAAAATTGATTTAGCAAGGCAAATCCGACCAGCTTTATTAAGGAAGCGACCTTTCCAAGATGCTAGCCAATTAGTAAGCTTATCAACCACATCATTAAAATCAGCTTTAGTAACTCTGCCATGCTTGAGGGGGACACCAAGGTATTTTCCCAGAGAATTAGCAAAGCGGATAGAAAAAATACCAGTGAAGAGATCCTTGCGTTGTCTAGAAATATTCATAGAATAGATAGCACGAGATTTGTCAAAATTCACCTTCATACCAGATGCTCTGCAAAAGGTGGCCATAGTGTCCAAAACATGAAGCACTTGAGATTTCTTCGCTTTGCAAAAAAGGATAAGGTCGTCTGCAAAAAGGAGATGGGAGATTACAGGACCTCCCCTAGACACAGTCACTGATTTCCATCTACCAACCTCCATTTGCCTAGCAATGAGGCAACTCAACCTCTCCATACAAATAACAAATAAATAAGGAGACATAGGGTCTCCTTGCCTCAAACCCCTATTTGGCTGAAAATCATCCAACCGATTACCATTCCACATTAGAGAAAGGGAGGAAGACTTTACACATTTCATAATAAGAGAAATAATAGTACCTGGAAAGCCAAACATTTGGAGAGATTGCTCCAAAAACTCTCAGCTTACCCTGTCATAAGCCTTTTCTAGGTCAATTTTAAAAGCAAGAACACCTTTCTTTGATTTGGTTTTCTTCATAAAATGGAGAACTTCTTGGGCTACAATGATATTGTTTGGGGCACCCCTTCCAGGAATAAACCCTCCTTGCAGAGGGCCAATGATATCTTGTAGAAAAGGTCGTAACCTCTGCAAAACCACCTTAGTTATAATCTTGTAGATGACATTACAGAGGCTGATAGGACGAAACTCTTTCATGCGAGACGGGTTATCAACTTTAGGAATCAGCACCACCAAAGTGTCAAACAGAGCACTATCCAGATCAAACCCAGCAAAAGCCTTCTTAACAAGTTCCCATACCTCTGTACCAACCACTTCCTAATATTCCTTGAAGAAAAAATCCTGAAAATCATCGGCACCTGGGGCCTTAAAAGAGTTCATGCCCATAACCACCTTCCTAACCTCTTCTTTAGAAACATCTCTTGTGAGACTTTCAATAGCCTCACGAGATAAAGAAGGTAATTCCTGATCCCCTATCACATCAAGGTCTACCTGTTCCACATTGCAAAAAAGATCTCTATAAAATCCAATTGCACAGTTTTCGAGTTCTTGCAAATCAGTACTCCATCTTCCATTCTCCAAAAACAACCCCTGGACCTTGTTACGCTTCCTCTGCATAATGGTTTGCATATGAAAGAACTTAGCATTCCTATCTCCAAATCTGACCCAGTGCTCTCAGGATTTTTGATACCAAAACAACTCCTCTTGCATAAGCAGATTACTATATTCAGCCTGTAACTCCCTTTCTTCCTGTATAAGGGATAAAGCATCAACTCTCTCCATTCTCTGTTGGATACTGGTCACAGGCCTCTCCAATTCCCTCTTTCTTTTAAAAATATTCCCAAAGACATCTTGGTTAAAGGCCAAAACATCATCTCTGACCTGAGAAAGGCAACGAATTGGATTGGGTCTACCCTTGTCCCAAGCACCCCTGACCACCGATGAAAAACTTGGGTGATAAGACCAAGCTACTTGAAAACGAAAAGGTTTTACCCCGACTCTTCTATCATTACCTTGACATCGCACCATAATGGGACAATGGTCAGAATGTATCCTCGCCAAATTCTCCACATAGCTTTCCGAAAAACGAAAACACCAAGCATCAGTAGCCACAGCCCTATCCAGCCTCTTCGAGATGAACCGATTACCCTGCATATGTCTAAACCAAGTGAACAAAGATCCATGAGCTCCCAAATCAATCAAACCACACTCATCTAGGAGAGCTCTAAACCGATCTACCTTTCGAGAGACAAAGTTTCCACCTTTAACCTCAGATGAAAGAAGGATCTCATTAAAATCCCCAATAGCTAATAAAGGACCTGAATAATTTCTAGAAAAATCTGTCAAAACCCTCCAAGCTTCTTCCCTTATGCTAGGAACGGGACTTGCATAAATCACTGCACAGACCCAAGAGAAACCGCCATTCAAAAACTCAATACACACCACTTGCAAACTCACTGCCATGACAATGCAAGATACTCCAGGCCATACAGAAAGCACCCAAATACCTCCACTATGCCCCTGAGCTTCTTCAATATGAATAGAAGTATAACCTAATATGTTCCAAAAGACAGCCACCTTTTGGAAAGCACAATGAGTCTCTAAAATGATAAAAATGTACGGATGAAAATTCTTTACCAATTGTTTCAGATGCACCCGAGCCAGCTTATTTCTAGCTCCTCTCACATTCCAAGCTATAATGTTTGCACAATCCATATTAATATTACTTGGAGTGAGACCCACACCTCAGATTATTTGAGGGTAGTGAGTGGGGTCTCCACTGTAACCACACTGTGCCCATTCTCGACCGGGGAATTCTGAAGAGAATTAGGCCTTAATCTCTTTAAATTGCTTCTGAATGGCGTTTTAGAAGTCCCCGCGCCTTGAGAATAAGCCCCTTCCCATTTTGAACCAGGTCCTTGCTTGCCACCCGTCACACCTTGAGTAGAGGTAGAACCTGACGAAGCTAATTTAAAGTTCCTTGCTTGTTTTAGCACTTGATTGCCCTTACTTATGTGTAAAGATGACTCAACCCCATTGATGCCTTTCATATTAGATTCTCCTTTAGCAACATAATTAGAAGATTTATCCATATAAGTTTTTTTGGACTTATCCTGGTCATGCCTACCCAAAAAGACCTTCTTGCTCTTTGCCTTTCTTTTCACCTTGGTCCACGTTGTATCCCCTGCATGTGCCCCTTCCATTACATGCACTTTCTTATCCTTATTCTTCTCTATCCCAATTGTAGCACTACCGAAAACAAAAGGCTTCTCAATATTAGAAGAAAATGGTACCTGATCCATCTTCTTATGATCTTGTTCCTTGTCTTCATTCACCCCTGTTTCATCAATGTTCGCCGAAATTGAACTAATCAATTTATAATCCACACCAACATGCCCATAACAACCACACGTATTGCAAACCAACTCAAGGCTTTCATATTCAACATCCAAAACTCTCCCATCCACCTCAACACTACGAGTAATGGGAACGCCTAAATCAATTTCCACACAAGTCCTCGCATACTTCCCTCTTGCTGCCATCTTAGTTGCTACATCGACTTTCACTGGCTTTCCCACCGCAGCGGCAATCCTCAACATAGCCTTCTCATGGTAGTAACGAATCCCTAGGCCATAAAAGTGTACCCATACCATGGTGGATCCAAAAACTTCCTCCTCTGAATAGAACTCAGGTGATCATGGCTTTACAGCAAGATAGAACCCAGATATCATCAAAGGACCACCAAGTAATACCCTCTCCTGATCTTCAAAAGCATAAAACTTCACCAGAAAATAACCATTTCCTACGTCCAGAACTTGAAACCCACCCTTCAATCTCCACACCATACCTAGCTTATGCATCATCGCCGTGTAACTCATATGCTTGCCTAAGACTTTGACGACGATCGCTTCCTTATATGGTACAGATAACGCCGCCAGCCCTTCTTCTGAGAAGATGACCCGAAGAGGATGCGAATCCCCGTGGTTTCCTTTGATCACCTTGGCTAGCCTCTCTCCATCTAAAGCCTCATTCCAAAGCATAGGAGACAGACTTCTGTCTAGTCACCATGTCGCGGAAGAAAACCTTTTGAAAGCCATGTTCTTCCTTAGAAACCCTAGTACCCTCCTCCTTCTCACCAGATACAACCCCCGACGCTCTCCCCCTTCGTTCTACCGCCGGCATTACCGATTACCTCACTGTGTGTCACCCTCTTTATAAACCCCCCGCTCACTCCGTCACTCATACCTAAACCCTAGTAGAAAGAGTAAATGGATTATTTTTAAACTGCCCGTTTTGAATTAGCACATTATTTTCTAAAAAAATAATGTGCTAATTCTAAATGGGCAATTTCAAAATACATTATACGGCCAGTCACAATTAGTTAAAATCCCGTTTCTCCCATATTATTTTGAAACTACTCATCTTTTCTATTATTTGAAACAGTCGATCTTTCCATTCTTCTTGATGTTCCTGACTCGCCCATCATAAAAACCTGAAATTCTTTTGTAGCACACAATATATAAATAAATAAATAAAATACTTAGTCAAAATTTAGTTTATTTTTCTAACAATCTAAACCAACTAGTTTACTTTTCCTTTTCAAAATCTGGATGGGTTAATTTTTAGTCAAGAATAACTACTCTTACCAATAAATAATCAAAGCAAAAAGAAATATAAGAAGGTCAAAAAGAAACTTGTTCAATTTGGATGATGCACAAAAGAACTTCGCAAGCTTATCAGTCACCATTATAAGCAAACAAAAATATTGAGAAAATGGAGGAAAGTACATTCGTGACTAAGGTGGGACTCACCATTCAAGAAGAATAGAACAATCTCAATTGGAACTTCAAAGAAGCAGATAGACAGAGACAAGTGAACTATGGAGAAGAAGAAGAATACCAGCGGTAGTTGGAAGGAGAAAACAGATCTGAAACAGTGGCTCGATTCAGAAGCTTTCGACTGCGACAACTACTGCGGCTCGATTGATTATTTTAGTTAGTATATATAAAAATTAATTATTTAAACAAAATTATATAAATATTTTTAGTGTTTATCAAAAAAATGCATCACCGTAATTGAATTAGTCTCTTTCATCGAAATAGCGCTGAAATCAATAATGTACGTGTCATTATTATCCAGGTTAATTTTTTTGTATATTGAAAAAATCTTGGTGTAATACTCAATTATTGAATTTTATGGTGTTTTTTAGAATTGTGGGAATAGTACAATACGCCCCCCTTATATTGACAATACGCCCCCCTTGTATTGTATATTTTAAATTAAAATATACAATACAAGAGGGCGTATTAAAATATACAATACAAGGAGGTGTATTGTACTGTTCCCACAATTCTAAAAAACACCATAAAATCTAATGATTGAGTATTACACCAAAATTATACCAATATGTAAAAAAATAAACGTATTATCCAATCTAACAGTTATTTAAACAAAATTATACACATATTTTCAGTATTTACTAAATTGAAAAATGCATCACGGCATCCGAATTAGTCTCTTTCACCGTGATAATGCTAAAATCAATAATGTACATGTCACTGCCATTTAACTTAACCGTTATTTAAACGATGAGCCTAAATGAGGTGAAATAATGAATAATACGCTTAATACCTTTTTAGTTTGCTGTTCTTCGTGAAATAGTAAATAATATGCTTAATACCTATTTAGTTTGCTGTTCTTCCTACAATATTGACGCGTGGAATGTGAATTGTTAATCTGACATGAAGTGAGTTGCTTTATGATCAATGAATTGAATTACAGGTCTTTCATTATAGTTACTTTAATTATGGGTTTATGTTGCAATAATGCTAGTTTGTCACGCTTAAATATAAAAAAAATTTTGGCATTGCTTTTGGACTTCTACTTTTACTACTAATATAAAAGGCTTATGTTTTTTGAAATCCATAATATATGAGTTGTTAGATAATAGCAAAAATTATAAGGAGCAAAAATTACTTCAATCATTTTTTAGAAAAGCCAAACTAAAGACCGAAAAAAAAAATTAAAGCCAAGTCAAAAAAGAATAAAATAAAAAATCAGATGAAAAAATATTCAGTAAAGTTTAACTTTTTCATATAAAAAATATCTAATTACAAAATTAGGAACTTATTCATACCTAAAGAGGATAAAGCCCAATTCACATATGTTATCAAGACCAAGTTTATTCGATTTCTTGAGGTCGATCAAGACCACGTGAGCACAATAATCTTATTTAACTAACTTTTACTATTGCTCTTATCCATTTAGAAGAGAGATTCCAACATTTCTACCAAAAGAGTAACTAATCACCAGAAAAAATGAGGCCACTTAAGAGATGGTTATAAACTCTACAGGTTTGAATTTTAAATTCTAACCTCCTAAAAATCAGTCTAAAATTTTTTTAAGTATTGAATCCCTTAAATACCACCCTTATATCTCCACGAAAATTTAGATAAGTTTTAGAACAAAACCCAATTAAAGAAAAATATAAAAATTTAATTAAAAATTTAATAAAATTATAAAATTAATCCTTCGTTTTAAATTATCTTCTTAATATTAAGATAAAAATTAAAATATTGCTAAATTATAATAAAAAACGAAGACAAGAAGTATAGTACTGTAGCACTTGAATATGATAAACTTACATAAGTCGAAAATAACAGTCAAAACAACTTTATAGCATCTGTCTTTATAGAGAAAGAGACATAAACAATACACACAAAACAACAACATATAAATCCTAGCAAATCACGTTATTAGCAACTAAGTAGAAGGACAACGAAGATAAACTGACACAAACAATAGACATAAAACAACATATAAATCCTAACAACGATAGTACGAGGAACTAAGTATGAGAACAACGACATTATTAGCAACTAAGCATGAGAACATGCATCAAGGCAACAACTTCATAACATCTATTTTTCTTCGTTGGTAAACTTGGATTCATTAATATCGATGCCTTCCTCAGCAGCATGCTCTCCGCCGGACTTATCCATGGTAGAGAGGCCTCCTTTACGTTCCATTTCGTGGTAACCCGCAGTCTCTATCTGTTCCTTCTTAGTCTGTCCTCCTTTTGTACCCATCTCATGATATCCTTCTGATCCCAGCTGCTCCTTTCTAGTTTGGCCTCCTCTGCTCCTTCCTATACTTTTACTCATTTAAATTTTAAAAAAAAAAATAGTATGATGAATTAGAATTGAATTTATATTATTATTAATAAAAAATAATTTAAATAACACAAATCAATTGTATACCTTCAGCAAGGTGCTCTTGAGCTTCTAGATTCTTGCCACCAGTACCATCAGGAACCACGGTTTCATCTTCCTTTGCCCTCTCATCAAGCTCTTCACGCTTTTCTTGCCGAGTTGTCATGTTGCTTACACGCTCAGATTTTTTTTTTCACCCTATAGAATTTTTCTTCTTCTAGAGATGTTTATAGTGGTAATTAAAGACGTAGTTTGAATGAGAAATAAGCCAAGAGCAGCGTCATTTATATATAGTTAGAGACATATAGGGTTACATTGCATGTGAACCAGTAAAGATGAAGGACGCGCTTACACTTGCATGCATTGACTTGTGTACGGTTCCATGCATTGACACGTGAATGAAAACGTGCACAATGATAACACTATTAGGTGGGATGATGGTGACACGTACATACAACATATAGTGAAAGAGACTAACTCTATTGCGGTGGATGAATTTTAGCCTGCACCTTATACCGCACCTGATACCTGATATACCTGATATTTTTTTTAGTTTGTTGTCCCTCCTACCATATTGACGTGTGGAATGTGAATTGGTAATCTAATATGAAGTGAGTTGCTTCAACAATTATAAAGAGAAAAAGTTACTTTAACAATTTATAATATAAAAAGTTTATATTTTTTAAAATCCCTGATATCTTCCTCTTCTAATTTTTTAGTTAGTGTACATAAAAATTAATTATTTAAATAAAATTATAAATATATTTTTAGTGTTTATTAAATTAAAAGATGCATCACTGCATTTAAATTAGTCTCTTTTACCATGATAACAACGCTGAAAACAATAATATACGTGTCACTATCATCTAATTTAACAGTGTTATCATTATGTATGTCTTTATTAATATAGTTTACCTTCACAGTATTATTATTATGTGCGTCTTAATTCACTTTTAGCTGCATCTGTGTCTACGAGTCAATGTATGAAACATATCCTTTGTTGTTTACTATTCATGATTTTACTATTTTACATGCAATACAATCATATTTGTTCCTAACTATATATAAATCACGTTGTTCTTGGCTTCTTCTTCATTCAAGTCATTATGCTACATCTTCTTACAGAGTCAGTGAGGAGATTTTCAGCTACCATGGTAGTTTAGATGCTTGTTGACTTGTTCTTTTAAATTATGTAAAGTGGAAGTTTATATAAAGGGCATCCATGTTTAGTAAGTGCTAACTTAACTCAAGTAAATATAAAATTCCATAAAGAAAGAATAATAGAATTAGAATATACACATTTAAATAACAATTAATTAGGCTTACTAGATACTATTTTAATATTAATATTAAATTTAGAGCAATGTTAATGGAATTAAGCTTAGATATTATTTTTTATTTTTAAATGTAATTAAAATAATTTAAAATTACAATTTGTATTCAAAATACTACCTCTTTTTCTTTTTTTTTTTTGGTCATGAAACGCACCACCTCGCAATGTAAGTTCAACAACCTGACACCAATGGCACTGCTAAAAGAAACCCGCCTGGATCGAACAAAAACAGCATAGGCCCAACACCGATTAGCTCTCAACAAAAAAAAAAGCTTCTCACAGGGCTTTAGCCCCGTCTTAATACCAAAAAATAAAAAACAAAACAAAGCTTCTCACACATCACCCTTCTATGCTAAAACTGAGTTGGTCCGACTAATAAAAATAGGATTATCACAGTTAATTTATTCACCCATCATTACACGACAAACAAGTTTTGGACAACTTGTTCGTATCTAGTATCTACCATACCATATTCTGCTAAAAGCAAGTGGCATAGGGGATAATCTTGCTAACTTTTAATTGGTACAACTTAAAAGTTTCAAATATAACAAGGCCATCAAATTCTATGCTGAGTTAGTGTTTTAGAATAGAGGATAATTAAAGGGTAAAATTAAAAAAAAAAGTTGACTAATTGTTATTTATAAAAAATTAACAAAAAAATATCTTTAAAATTGATCGTAAACATTAGGAATAAAATCAAAATAAATGAAATACTAAATATTTTTGAAACTCATTGTAGTCCCGAAAAAAAAACATATTACCCTTTCTAATAATATTCTCTGTTGACCAAAAACCAAAAATGGAAGACAAAAAGAAGTTTTTCATCTATCTTAGGCATGTTAATCCTTCTGTATATGTGTGGATTTTAAATAGAACATGTAATTTGGTACCCGATTTAAAAGGTGAGTTTAATTTACAACTATATTATCTTCCATGTCTTTTGTTTAAAGAAGGTATTATTTCATCACTTGTTTCGTTTATCTTGTATTGTCATTTGTCTAAGCTTCACAAGTGTTCTAATTTTTCTAGTTAAAACGAAATGGATGGATAGAAAACCTGGCCCTTGGGGCAAGTTACATCAGTTTGCCATGGTGTGGTACATTTTTACTGTGCTAAGTGTTAGTGTTGCAAGTGTGAGGAGTGTTGAAGTTAATCCCACATCAAAGAAAGAAAGGAAGAGTGAGGAGTTTATAAGATGAGAGACCCATTAACTTGACATCTTAAGGTTTTGAGTTGGATGTGATGTCTTCTCATCTTATGTCTTCTCACTTGATTCCTCCCCGAATTTTCCCCGGTAGTCGAGAGCTCTCCACGGTTGGCCCAACAAGTGGTATCAGAGTCGATGGTTTAATCGGTAAAGATCTAATAGCAAGTTGCTATTGATTTGATTATTTGGTTCTTTTTTTTAAACGTTTTTCAACAAGTAACTTTAAACTAAAATTCAGTGTTTTGGTATTTATCCGGTGCATGTTGAAGTAGAGTTAGTTAGTTCTAAAAATGAATGCTGCTTAGCATATTTATTTTCAAGAAGAAGAGGCCAGGAGGTCATTATTTTGCGAAACAAAAATCTTATGTTCACACCAAAAATGAATCACCAAATTAGTTAATATATATATATATAGTTTAACTTATTTTCAAAGTGTATTTTTGTATTAAAATATAATTTGATGATTGATTTTTTCTGTACATCTAATATGATTGTTTTTAAAATTAAGAAATATAAAGACCTGTTTAATTTGAAAAATATTTTGTACTTTCATTTTAAAATTTTATGGAAAAAAAGAGTCAAAATTATAATAAAAAATAACACATACAATTCTATCTTTTATTTACTATTTTTCACTCTGTTTTGTTTTTTGATAAAATCTTAAAAAATAAAAAAAAATGATCAATATCACAAAAATTATTACTACTAGTAATGATCTATTTCATCAATCTCTTTTTATAAATTAGTTTATGGCTATGATGCAGTGATGCAGTTTTGCCTTTAGAAATTAATCTTAATATTATGAGGGTGATGCGTCAAGAGAAATTATTAGTTAAAAATTATTGGAATGCCATATTTGATAAGTTGAACAACTTGGATAATGAGTGTTTATTAGCACTCGATCACATTATTCATCAAAAAGAGAATGTGGCTCGCATATATAATCGACGAGTAAAAGAAAAAGTGTTTGGTATTGGTGAACTAGTTTTAAAAGTTATTTTGCTGATTGATAAAAAATAAAGAGTTTATGAAAAATGGTCCCCTACTTGAGAAGAACATTTTCAAATAATTAATTTTTATTCAGAGAATGCATATCAAATTAAACATATTGATACTGGAATAGAAATTAAATCGATAAACGGAAAGTACTTAAAACAGTATCGATGTTTGCAAAACCGTAATTGAGTTTGAAGCTGAAATAAAGATAAATTCAAAATGTCTTTACAAAAAAGAAACTTGACATTCTAAACCTTCAATCTTCATAGAGTTGCAAGAGTTGGTCTAGTTGTTCCTTTATCCAGGAGTGATCTTGTGAGAGTGACTGAAGTTCTTGAAGACGCTCGCTTTCTGCAATCTGATGTTGGAAAGCTCGACTGTTCAAATCATCTTTTTCCTTTAAAAATGAAAGAACCTCTTTGTCAAGTACACGTTTGGTATTTTGAAGTTTATCGAGAGGTTTTTGGAGAAGAACTTTATTTTTCTTGATTTCAACGAGTTCTCTTTCGAGTTCCTTTTCTCTAATGATTAGCTGATTCATTTCAATAGAAGCATCAGTTAGATGAGCTTCATAATCTGATACTTTATTTTTTCTATCAGCTAAGAAAACTTCAACCTGGACACTTTGATCTTTAATCTCTTTCATTCCTTTTCGATGGAGCTCAAGCTCATTTTGGCATGAGAAAAGCTTTTTTGTGTGATTCATAAAAGACACGAATGGCTTGACTTGATTAGAAGGATCTTGAAGGGGAATATTAGAAATCAAAATCTGATTAAATGCAGCATCAAGCTCATCTTCTGAAAATCATTCTTCAACAGGATTGACAAGCAGAAATTTTAGTTTCTGAAGAAGATCGAAAACACCAGGATCAATAGAATCTCTTGTTACATTTTGATCATGTGTGCTTTCAAGAAGATTAGGAACTTGTGGGTTCTGATCTAGATGAACTAATTTGTTCTCAGAACTTGATAACTTAGCTTTTTTGCCTTTGGAGATCTTCGAGATAACTCCAAAAAACTCACTAACAACATCATCACCTTGGCTAACATCAACTGTTTCTTCTTTTTGGTTTACGACTTCTGTATTTCTAGTCTGAAGCAAATAAGAAATTGGGTATTGTGCAAAGGATGTGAGCTCGACTTTGTTGAAAGGAGTATTTATGATGACATCATGTGTAGTCGATGGAGCTTCAATGACAACCCTAGTTTGCAATAAATTTATTTCAATATTTGTTGTTTTTTTTGGCTCAGTATTGATTGGTAGAGACGAGTTGGCGCTAAAAGAAGTAAAAGATAATTGGTGAAAAGTGGGGCTGGCGGTAGTCTTTCTCTGAGGAGGAATTGTTTCCTGCATACAAACCTTTCAATTAAAGAAGTTGTATTCTTACGTTTGTATATATAATAGAAAATGCAAATGCCTTGGTTTTCTCAGAATCTTCTAAGTTATAATCAAGAACTAGAAGAAATGTCTTCAGGGTCAACCTCGACACTTGCAGTGTTCGATGGAGAATTTCTGGTACTTGGTGTTTTTAAAGGAGATTCGACCGACTTATTAGAGTGTTGTTTTTTGTCTAAAAAAAATTAGATAACTAATCTTTGAAACATAAGTATAAAAAAAATTAGAAATATTATTTGTTTTGACACCTATGCCAAACTTGATGCTGCAGAAGAAGTTTTCGAGGCTTTCATTTTTTTTCCTTGAAACTTTGGATGATTCTGCTTTTCTCTTCGAGGCAGCAATAGTGGCAGGTTTTTCACCTATGGTTTGGGCCAACTTTCAACATACCTTCAATTGGATTCCTACACTACTTTTAATTTTGTAATTATGTTATTTTCATGTTAAAAATGTTAAAATTAACATAATATTTTTACCAGAATGCATGCAGTCAATGATTTAATTAAGTTTTTTAATTATAAATACCTTCAATTTGCGAAGAAATATTCAGTTAACTCTAATATTCTTTATACTATGAAGAACTTAATTATAAAATTAAAGTAGTATAGGGACCCATTGAAAGAAAAAAAAGTATAGGGACCTAATTAAAAATTTGGTGAAGCTATAGGAACTAACAGAGTAATTAAACCTATATTTAATTGATAATTCAAAAGTATGTGGCGAGTATATGAAAAATACCTTGAAGAAAGAAAGAGTTGATGAAGTTGAATTCCACAGACAATAAAAATTTTGAGAAGGAAAAGGTTTTTGTTTACAGACGAAGAACAAGGTAATTGAAATAATATTACACTAGGAAAGAAAGGTGTGTAATGAAAAAGTTTTTGAAAAAATTCAAAAGTTCATGAAGTGAAGTATATATAAAAGAAAATGAAAGGATTTAACAAAGAAGAAGTTAAACGTCCGAAATTAATAGGGAAGTGTGCATGATAGGACGCGCATTTAATAGATATACTTAGTGGAGCCATTCCCCAGATTTGATGTCAATTATGGATTCCAAACGTTTTCTCTTTTTAAATTTAAATTCATTTCTTCTTCGCAAATTTTACTAAGATAAAAAGGAAAAAGAAAAATTTGTTTGAATAGACAGACTTGTTGTTTTTTAAGCCTAGAAGTCGTCGATTCAAGGGGACAAATTGTTGCTTCGAAATAAATCCAAAATTGGTGGTAAATATATCAATAATATTTGTTAGGATTCCTCGAGCAGGTTCTTGAGTTTATCGAATGTAATCATAGATGAACAAGGAAGATTGATAGAAAAGGTTTGTGTAAGATTCAATAATCGAAACAATGGAAAGACTAGTAATTGAGATAATTAAAGACGGTTATTGCATCATTTATATGGCGGGAACAATTATATTTGGTTTTTCATCTACAAAACACGTGATTGAATTTGATTGGTTGAATGTGGCTATAAATAGACAAAGTTTGGAAGGAATTGAGGTTGGAATTTGTTTTCAGAAAAAATCACTCTCGCAATTTAACATCCAACAAACTTTCTGATTTTACTCAGAGTTTACAGTTTTTGTTGAATTTCTTCCACTGTTTTACATTTCTTTTTATTTTTTCTTGCAAATTACTTTCTTTGCAAAGCTTTTCCTTTCTTTACTTTCTTTTATGCTTACGCATTGTATTTGAATTCAAAACCCTCAGATCATGTCAGAGACATTTTATTTATTTAAATTATTTTTAGAGTAAAGTATCGTTTTTGTCTCTAACGTTTGGGGTAAATCCTATTTGTGTCCCTAACGTTTAAATCATCCTATTTGTATCCCTAACATTTGTAAAAGTGATTCAATGTTATCCTGCCGTCAATTACATATCATAAACGCTTTAGTTTGAGTTTTAAAAATCTCTTCTTGAAGTTAGAATACAAATGTCTGGAATAGAATCGATGATTCACTCCAAAAAATAGCTCATTAAAAGTTGAAACTAATTCCTACAACATTTACATAATTTACTTTTCTAGGGACATAATTGAATCTAAACACAAATAGTGGGTATAATATTAAAATCGAACACATCCAAGTGAGACCTAGTTGAGAATGAATACATCCAAGTGAGAATAATTGAAAAATATAATCTGATTTGTTAGTATAATTGATAGTAGGATAACATTGAATCACTTTTATAAACGTTAAGGATACAAATAGGACGATTTAAACGTTAGGGACACAAATAGGACTTATCCTAAACGTTGGGGACAAAAACGATACTTTACTCTTAGTTTTATTTCGTTATCTTTGGTTTCTTTTGAATTCTTTTTTATTTTAGTCTTTTTAATTTCTCTTTTCCATTTCAAGTTTTTTTTTTTTGTTAGTTCAAATTAAAATCTTTGGTGCACAATTTAAAATACTAATTTATAAACAAAATTCAGATTAACAGTAAAAATATCATTTGCATCTGGTATCTTTTTCTTTTAATTTTTTAGTTAGTATATATAAAAATTAATTATTTAAACAAGATTATACACATATTTTTAGTATTTACCAAATTAAAAAATACATCACCGTAATTGAGTTAGTCTCTTTCATTATGATAGTGTTGAAATCAATAATGTAGGTGTCACTATCATTTAACCTAACAGTTATTTAAATAAAATTATCCACATATTTTTAATATTTACCAAATTCAAAAATGCATCACTACAACCAAATTAGTCTCTTTTACCGTGATAGTGCTGAAATCTATAATGTACGTGTTACTATCATATAATCTAAGAGTGTTATCATTGTGCACATCTTCATTCACGTGTCAATGCATGGAAGCATATACCAATCAATGCATGAAATTGTACACGAGTACACTATCTTTAGTGGTTACATGCAATGTAACCCTATTTGTCTCTAATTATGTGTAAATCATGCTGCTCTTTATTTATTTTTCGTTCAGATTGCGTCTTTAATTACCACTGTAAACTTCTCTAAAAGAACGAAAATTTTATAGGATCATATTTTTGACAAATATTATTTATATACTAAAATTAGTTTTTTTAAAATAAATAATTTAATTATGTTCGGTAGGTCGGATACCGGATAGGTGGGGTAGATATCCTGATCGTAGGGGGGAGGTCATCTGCTCTGTACGTCTCTGGGCTGAAAGTAGACGAGGTCCCGGGCTCTTTGGATGTAGAGAGGGTGTCACCTGCAAAGACACTCCGACGCTCAAGTCAGTCAAGAGTGCAGGCGAGTAAGGATTGAGTGGTATGTGACGTACCTTGGGGGAAGGGTAGGTCCTTCCCCATATATACCGTGTCAGAGGTAGGCCCTGCAGGGATAGGCCCACCTTCTTCGAGGCCTCCCCCGCACAGCTGTGGTGAAGCTGTCAGGGACGCGTGTCAGGGACGCGTGTCCGGGTCGGCATCTGGGCGTCTCACTCCCGACCGTTCGGGTCGGGTGCTGCCCGGGTCGGGCCGGCCCGTAAATTGCTTGGGCCAGGCCGTAACAGTGCCCCCGACGCGCTAGCAACGACCGTGAGAATCGTTGGTGGCACGTCATCTCCCCTCTCGTGCGTTGTCGTCAGGTCGGCCGTCCGTGGGGTGGACGTGCCTCTTGCGCGCGTGTCTGTTCGTTGTTGGAACGACCGTTTGTCGCCTCGTTCTTTGCACAGGGTATTTAATGCTCATAATGGGCTGGAAAACCCCGTATGCAAAGACTATTTTGCCCCCAGGTCTTTCGCGCTTCCTGGGTGGCAGTTTTAAACAGTTTTTGCTTTGATCTTTCCCTTTACACTCTTGCTCCTACTATCTCCCTACTATCTCCTTCTTCTTCACTCAGAAAATCTCAGAGTTTCGTTCTAGCATCTCCGTGCATCTTTCCTTCTTCTTTCTCAGTTTTCGCAACCGATTCGGGTAATCTTTGATCCTTTCTCTTTTCTGCTTCATTGTTGCATGTTTGCTGTTTGCATTTGCTCTGCGTTCTTGCTGTTTTTGTTTGGTTTTTGCTGCTGGATGACTTTCTAGTGCCAAGTAGATGCGTTAGGGGAGGGGTACCATTCCAGGGTAGGCTTTTAGGTAGCTTGCATGATAGATGACTTTAGCCACGCTTGATCTTAACTGTTGAATAGGATGGACATAGTTTCTAGGTTTTTCCTGGACTCCCGACCTCATAGACTAACGGAGTGATACGCCCACTGTAGGTATGCCTCGCATCGTTTCCCGGGCTTCTTCTTCCGCTGCGAACTACGATCCCTATGCCTGGGTGACTAAGGATGTGAAGGATTCGCCAAATCAGATGGACCTGGAGGAGTTGACGGAGTTCTGGCAAGCCGAGTATCTGTGCGGTGGGACAGACGAGGAAGCCAATTATGATGTCTTTGTCCCTGCTCCCCATGAACGGCTGAATGAGATTAATTTTCACTCCCCCCGAGTTGCCTACTGGATTTGGTTTTACAAAGCCATGTTCACCCAGGTGGGCATTCGCATACCGTTTTCCAACTTCCAGATGTCGCTTCTTAATCGGATATTCGTGTCGCCGTCGCAGCTTCATCCGAACAGCTGGACTTCTATTCGCTGTTTCGAGATGGTTTGTGAATATCTCGAGCTGCCGGTGTCTGTGGACGTCTTTCTCTTTTTCTTCAACCTTACTAACCCCTCCAAGGAGGGGAAAGCGAGGAAAGGGTTCTTGTCTTTCCGATCTGCCCAAGGTCGGAAGATATTCGGCTTGTTCGAGGACTCCTATCATGGGTTCAAGGATAAGTATTTCAAGGTCCGCCCCGTCAAAGGTCACCATCCCTTTTGGTTGTCATTGGAGGGGGAACGCCTCATCCCGACATATTGGAGTTTCGGGGCGGGGTCCAACACCTTCGTTAAGGTGACCTATAAGGGGATGTCCCCCTTAAATAAGAGAATTGTCGACGTATTGTGGGCGGTCTTCGGGAAGAACCACATGAACCCCCACCTCCTTATGGGTGAACGGGAGGCCGCCAGGAGTTATATTTGTGAGTTGTTTTATCTGTACTTTTGTATTGTTTTATCATTTAATTTGCTGTTGCCGACTTCACGGCTGACGTATTTGTTTCTCTATTGTAGTGGAGATGTCTGCTTCGGTAACCGGGCTCGAAGGTTTAGTCAAGACCTTCTTGGAGGACAGCAATAAGGAGAAGGCTGATGAGCAGGCTGCCGGGAAGTCGGGAGACCCTACCGAGGAGAAGGAGGATCAGGCCATACCTTCGCCTCGGGACGCCGAGATGTCCGACAAGAACTCTGCCGAGATGAAGGCTTCTCTCATTCCCGAGGAGACGGCCGGTATTGGGTAGTCATCCTCTACCCATCGGGAGTATGACGATCTGAAGCTTGTCCCTACTCCCAAGAGGCAGAGGGCATCCTCCAGCCCAGAAGGAACTCTGACCGTGATGGAAAGGAATTTCGATGCTGGGGCCTTTATTGACAATCAGCTGATTCTTGGTACGAAGGATCACTTTCTTGGTACCGAGCTCGCGGGGCAAGCGAGGTGGATGTACCGCACGCTTCTCCGTGGAGCGATGATAGCTCGGAAGGCTGAGTTCAAGTTGTCGGGCATGCAGGCGTTGAGAAGGAAGCTCGAGACTACTGCCCAGGCCAACAACGAGTTCAAGGTCCAGGTCGAGAGGCTTCAAGAACAACTGTCCGCAGCGGAGAGGGGGCGCAAGGATGCCGAGGAGAAGGCCGCGTCCTTTGAGGAAAAAATGAAGGTCTCCGATGCCACCGTCTCCCGTTTAACCGAGCGGGAGATGACTTTGGAGAGCCAGCTTAGCGTCGCGCAAGGTCGGGCGGTCGCTATGGAGAAGGAGCGCGACCAGGCCGTTTCATCGGCCAAAGCTGTCCAAGCCGAAGTCGAAGATCTCAAGAGGAAGCTCAAGGCGACCAAAGAACAGGGGAAGAACGCGATCTTCATGACTGAGGAGGCTCTCAAGGCTCAGGTGAAGATTGTGACTCCTGACTTCGACACATCAGCGATTGGGGTTTTCAAGACGATCAAGGATGGCAAGATCGTTGATTTGCCGAAGAAATGAGTTCTCGCGCCTTCTGTTTTTTGCATGGATTTTGTGATTTTGTTGTGAACACTTGTTGAAATTTTTTATATCTTAAGGGTCGTCTGGTCGGCTAGTTTTTATCGCCTTTGTCTTGCTTTGTTTAATAGCATTTTTTGTTTTTGTTACCGTTTTTTCGGTGTGGACTTATTGCTTGTGTCCGTTTTGCCGTTTACGTTCGTAACGTGGTTGAAACCATCTTGGTCTTATTATCGCGGCCGTTAGTTATGGCTATGATCTGACTGGCGCCCGGGGTGATCAGTCCCGGATTGTTGTTGAAGAACGCAATTGTGTGGGATACGTATTGGGGATTAGTAGATTGAAGAATTCAGACAAGTAAACATTAGTCATTAGCTAAACAAATTCATGGACATGGTAGATACTTAGTAAAAGCAAATTATTGTGGAAATTAAAGTAGATTATCTAGCTCGTCAGGCCGCTCGGCCGGTGCGCTCGAGCTACGAGTAAAATCTCCTCAGGTTACCTGCATTCCATGTTCTCGGGATTTCTTTGCCGTCGAGTCTCTCCAATTTGTAGGTGCCTTTGCCAAGCACTTCTCTGATTCTGTAGGGACCTTCCCAGTTTGCCGCCAACTTTCCTTCTCCTGGGGTTGGTAGCCCGACGTCGTTGCGTCGCAGGACGAGGTCTCTTTCCTCGAATTCCCTTCTGAGGACCTTGGTGTTGTAATGTAGGGCTATTCTTTGTTTCAGCGCTACCTCTGACAAGTGGGCCATTTCTCTGACCTCGTCTACCAGGTCTTTGTCCACCACTTCTTCTACTCCCGCGAGAAGTAACCGCGGGCTCGGCTCACCGATCTCCACGGGTATTACCGCATCGACCCCGTATGTTAGGCGAAAGGGGGTTTTCCCTGTGGAGCTTTGCTCAGTTGTTCGGTAGGACCAGAGGACCGAGGCGAGCTCATCGGCCCATGCGCCTTTTTTGCTGTCTAGACGCTTCTTGAGACATAATAAGATGACCTTATTTGCGGACTCCACTTGTCCATTTGTCTGGGGATGTTCAACCGAGGAGAACTTCTGTTTTATCCCCAAGCCGGTGAGAAACTCTGCAAACTTCTTGTCACTGAACTGCGTCCCGTTATCCGAAATGACGACCTCCGAGATGCCGAACCGGGTTATCACCTACCTCCATATGAACTTTCTACAATTGGATGAGGATATGCTGGCCAGTGGTTCAGCCTCTATCCACTTGGTGTAGTAGTCGACGGCAACTATGAGGTACTTGACTTGTCCTGGGCCAACCGGAAAGGGTCCCAGGAGGTCGATTCCCCATTGCGCGAAAGGTCGAGGGGACGTCAGTAGGCTCAGCTCGGAAGCTGGCGCTCTGTGGAAGTTGGCGTTCTGTTGACACTTGGCGCATTTTTTCACAAATTCTCTGGAGTCATTCATCATTGTCGGCCAGTAGTACCCAGCACGGATGAGCTTCCTTGCTAGGGCTTTGCCCCCGATGTGGTGGCCGCAGCATCCCTCATGGACTTCTCTGAGGACGTAGTCCGTCTGGTCGGGATGTAGGCACTTCAGCAAAGGTTGGCTGAGTCCCCTTTTGAATAGCTGGTCCTGTATGACCGTGTATTTGGCAGCCTCCCTTCTCAACGCTTTGGCTTCCTTCTCATTCCCAGGGAGTTTGCCATTTTTCAAGAAATCGGCGATGGGGTCCATCCAAGAGGGGCTCGTCTTGGTCAGGTGTAAGGCAACCGCAGGTTCTTTCGTGATGCCTTGAATGAGGGAGCAGTTGCCAGTACCAGGTTTTGTGCTTGCCAGCTTGGATAGGAGGTCTGCTCGTGTGTTCCTTTTCCTTGGGACGTGCTGGACCGTGACCTCCTCAAATTGTGCGCTCAGCTCTTTGACCCTTTCCAAGTATTTTTGCAGCAGTGAGTCTCTGGTTTGGTAGCTTTTATTTACTTGCGTGGTGACGATCTGCGAGTCGCTGCATACTTCCAACCTTGTGGCCCCGACCTCCCGAGCTAGGATCAAGCCCCCCAGAAGGGCTTCGTATTCTGCTTGGTTGTTTGATACGGGAAACTCGAACTTAACCGATTGTTCGTAAATGACTCCGGCTGGGCTTTCTAGGATGATCCCGGCACCTCCAGATGTCTGGTTGGAAGCTCCATCCACATGGAGCTTCCACCGTGTGCCCGTGTCCTCGGTTGGATTTTCGGTTACTTCCACTAGGAAGTCCGTCATTGCTTGTGCCTTAATTGCGTGTCGGGGCTCGTAGCTCATATCGTATTGGAATAGTTCGATGGCCCAGGTCATCATCCTCCCCACCAAATCAGGTTTTTGGAGCACCTGACAGATCCCCTGGTCCGTTCTCACGACCACCTGGTGATCCTGGAAGTATTGTCGTAGTCTGCAGGAGGAGATCAAGAGCGCTAGTGCCAGTTTCTCCAGCTTGCTGTACCTAAGTTCTGCCCCTTGCAACGCTCTACTTACGAAGTAGATCGGTTGTTGGGTCTTTCCTTCTTCTCGCACCAGCACCGCTGCAAGAGCTTCTTCTGTTATGGCTAGGTATAGGTAGAGCGATTCTCCGGTTCTGGGCTTCCCGAGCACAGGGGGTGCTGCCAGAATTTCTTTAAAGTGGTTGAATGTCTCTTCGCATGCAGGGGTCCATTCAAACGCTATTCCCTTCTTCATCAGGTTGAAGAAGGGTAGGGCCTTTGTTGCCGACGCACCGAGGAATTGGGACATCGCAGTGAGCCTTCTCGCCAGCCGCTGAACGTCTTTGATGCAACCTGGACTCCTCATATGGAGTATCGCTTGGCACTTTTCGGGGTTGGCTTCCACTCCCATTTGGGTTATCATGAACCTCAGGAACTTCCCGGCCTCCATGGCAAAGGCGCACTTAAGCGGGTTAAGCCTCATGTCGTGTTGTCGGAAGGATGCGAACACATTCTCTAGGTCGCTTATGAGGTCGTCGGGTCGGGCGGTTTTTGCAAGGATATCGTCCACGTAGACTTCCACCGTCTTGCCGATAAGATCGCTGAATATTTTGTTCATCAGCCTCTGGTACGTCGCCCCCGCATTTTTCAGACCAAACGGCATCACCTTGTAGCAGTAGGTCCCTCATGGCGTTATGAACGCCGTTTTATCCTCATCTGGCCGGTGCATCGGTATCTGGTTGTAGCCGGAGTAGGCATCCATGAAGCTCAGATACCGGTACCCCGCGGCCACGTCAACGAGTGCATCAATGTTGGGGAGGGGGTAGCAGTCCTTGGGACATGCCTTGTTGAGATCAGAGTAGTCCACACACATCCTCCATCTCCCATTGTGCTTTTTTACCAGGACCACGTTTGACAGCCAGGTAGAATAGTCCAGTTCCCGGATAAACCCTGCTTCAAGGAGGCTGGCCGTCTGTCTGGCCACTTCCTCTGCCCTTTCCTGCCGTTTGTAGCGTATTTATCAATTTATATCGCAGTAATTTATACTGTATAAACAAGATATATAAAATTTAAAAAAATACAGAAATCTCATTTACAGTAGTGTAAACGAGATATGTATATTTGTAAATAAAAAATATCATTTTTAAAAATAATAAAAATATTAATAATTTAAATTAGACTAAACTCTTAAAAATAAAATATTTCAAATAATAGAAAATATTGATAGTTTTATATAACAAAAAAGATAGACGGTTTTAAAAATAACAATAACTCTTATTGAAAGTTATCATCAATAGTTGTGGTAAAATGATGGTTAAAGATTGTGGCGGTGGCAGCAATAGTGGTGGCAGTAATGATAGATGTGATGAGAATTAGATGGAAAAAAATTTAGGTGATAACAATTAAAAAAAGTTAGAAATTTAAGATAGGATAAGTTAATTTAGGAGAATAATTTAAAAATTTTGAATATATTTTAAAATTTATTTAACATTTATATTTACATACAATAATATATTTTAGGTTTAATTATTCTGTGGTCCTTATAGTTTTGCGAAATTTTCAATTAGATTCCTATACTTTTTATCTTTTAATTGGGTCCCTACACCAAATTTTTGTTCAATTAGGTTCCTCTTGGTAGTAATTGGTTTAATTTTATAGGGACCCAATTAAAAAAAATTGGTGCATGGACCCAAATAAGAAAAAAAAGTGTGTGGACCTAAATAAAAAAAATTTTGGTGTAAGGACTCAATTAAAAAGAAAAAAGTACAGTTGATGTTCCTGACTCGCCCATCATAAAAACCTGAAATTCTTTTGTAGCACACAATATATAAATAAATAAATAAAATACTTAGTCAAAATTTAGTTTATTTTTCTAACAATCTAAACCAACTAGTTACTTTTCCTTTTCAAAATCTGGATGGGTTAATTTTTAGTCAAGAATAACTACTCTTACCAATAAATAATCAAAGTAATAATACTACAGTAAAAAGCTTCATCCTGAAAATAAATTTTGCTGGTTTCATATCTTAAGTCATTCCAAAAGCATGATGAGAAAATCTAAAATGATGCCTGAAAAACTAAGTGTGTACAAAATGGCATAAAAGGTGACTATCATTATAAGGAGCATTCTCATATAAATAGGTTTCACTTGATTATCACTTGCAAATGATATGTTAAGAGTTCAACATGATTCATAATTATGCAGTTGCAGTAAATAAGCCCCACTAGAAGAGCAATCAGGTCACACTTAAATCTAAATCATTAAGTTCTGTTCATTATCAGATTTTCACCTTCTTGCCAAACTTCCAGATATCATCAACAACTGTTGGTATAACTTGATCGCTAGACGTCCATAGGCCACAACACTACATGAAGATGTTCAAAACCATGCTTAGTGCATTACTAATGAACGAAAGGATAAGCCGACCAAATTTTTTAATGCCATACCGACAATTTTATGGCAGTTGTTGACTTCCAAATACAATCCTAATCACAACCTTTGTAGTGATTGGAAACAAAGGCAAATGCAGTGTTACACAACAGCTTAAGCAAAAAAGGTCTATACCTATATGTTTCTACACTTCAAAGCCTTGACTTCAAAAGCTAATAGACCCAACAAAAGATAGGAAAATTTTTTTATAATTATTAAGTATATAAAATCATAGTCATAAACTCCATAGCATCTGAAGAAAAATTAATGCACTATCAACTTAAATGCCTTGCTGAATGGAAATGTAAACTTACCTAGTTTGTAAAAGGTATCATCTACTTATTTATCAATTAGCTACTTATCTCATTCAGATTAAATTTTGTTTCTGAAACCAAAGAATACCAATAATACTACAGTAAAAAACTTCATCCTGAGAATATATTTTGCTGGTTTCATATCTTAAGTCATTCCAAAAGCATGATGAGGAAATCTAAAATGATGCCTGAAAAACTAAGTGTGTACAAAATGGCATAAAAGGTGACTATCATTATAAGGAGCATTCTCATATAAATAAGTTTCACTTGATTATCACTTGCAAATGATATGTTAAGAGTTCAACATGATTCATAATTATGCAGTTGCAGTAAATAAGCCCCACTAGAAGAGCAATCAGGTCACACTTAAATCTAAATCATTAAGTTCTGTTCATTATCAGATTTTCACCTTCTTGCCAAACTTCCAGATATCATCAACAACTGTTGGTATAACTTGATCGCTAGACGTCAATACATCTGCTTCAGGATGACGAGCAAGATACGGAAGGGGGTTCTGCTCCACAATCACCAAATTGTTGAGAACAATCACATACTAGTATTGGAGACATCCTTAACTATGAGGATAAAAGGTTGATATAATGTGATAATGGAACATAAAACATGTAGCAAAAGGATAAAATGAAATCATACTAAATAAGATTAGTGAAAAAGAAATATAAGAAGGTCAAAAAGAAACTTGTTCAATTTGGATGATGCACAAAAGAACTTCGCAAGCTTATCAGTCACCATTATAAGCAAACAAAAATATTGAGAAAATGGAGGAAAGTACATTCGTGACTAAGGTGGGACTCACCATTCAAGAAGAATAGAACAATCTCAATTGGAACTTCAAAGAAGCAGAGAGACAGAGACAAGTGAACTATGGAGAAGAAGAAGAATACCAGCGGTAGTTGGAAGGAGAAAACAGATCTGAAACAGTGGCTCGATTCAGAAGCTTTCGACTGCGACAACTACTGCGGCTCGATTGATTATTTTAGTTAGTATATATAAAAATTAATTATTTAAACAAAATTATATAAATATTTTTAGTTTTTATCAAATTGAAAAATGCATAGTCACCCAAAAAAAATTGAAAAATGCATCACGGTAATTGAGTTAGTCTCTTTTATCGAAATAACGCTGAAATCAATAATGTACGTCTCATTATTATCCAACCTAACAGTTATTTAAACAAAATTATACACATATTTTCAATGTTTACTAAATTAAAAAATGCATCACTGTATCCGAATTAGTCTCTTTCACCGTGATAATGCTAAAATCAATAATGTACATGTCACTGCCATTTAACTTAACCGTTATTTAAATGATGAGCCTAAATGAGGTGAAATAGTGAATAATACGCTTAATACCTTTTTAGTTTGCTGTTCTTCCTACAATATTGACACGTGTGGAATGTGAATTGTTAATCTAACATGAAGTAAGTTGCTTTATGATCAATGAATTAAATTACAGATCTTTCAACATAGTTACTTTAATTCTGGGTTTATGTTGCAATAATACTAGTTTGTCATGCTTAAATATAAAAAAAATTTTGGCATTGCTTTTGGACTTCTACTGTACTAATATAAAATGCTTATGTTTTTTGAAATCCATAATATATGAGTTGTTAGATAATAGCAAAAATTATAAGGAACAAAAGTTACTTCAATCATTTTCTAAAAAAGGCAAACTAAAGATCGAAAAAAAAAAATTAAAGCAGGGATTTGCTCCTCAATAGATATCGGGGTACAGAAAGAGTCGAAACGACTTCTAGCATCACC
This sequence comes from Arachis ipaensis, assembly GCF_000816755.2. Taxonomy (NCBI): domain Eukaryota; kingdom Viridiplantae; phylum Streptophyta; class Magnoliopsida; order Fabales; family Fabaceae; genus Arachis; species Arachis ipaensis. Next base: position 102,742,667 of record NC_029788.2, read on the forward strand.
GAAAGGATCGAAACCACATTCTAGCTAATAGAGATGGCAGAGCTCCTTTCTCACTAAGATCTTATTATACTTAGTGAATTCCTTATGTCCGGAATCAATACACATAATTGAGCCTCCCTTTAGACCATGTCACTCTTTCAAGTGCCTTACTTTCGTAGGCGCAGACGAGCGACTAGCTTTGGAGGTAATAGCCGATAGATTTTTGTCTACATCTATTTTAGAAGAAATATTTAGTTAAGTTTAACTTTTTCATATAAAAAATATCTAATTACAAAATTAGGAACTTATTCATACCTAAAGAGGATAAAGCCCAATTCACATATGTTATCAAGACCAAGTTTATTCGATTTTGTAGAGGTCGATCGGGACTACGTGAGCTCAATAATCTTACTTAACTAACTTTTACTATTGCTCTTATCCATCTAGAAGAGAGATTCCAACATTTCTACCAAAAGAGTAACTAATCGCCAGAAAAAGTGAGGCTACTCAAGAGATGGTTATAAACTCTACAGGTTTGAATTTTAAATTCTAACCTCCTAAAAATCTGTCTAAAATTTTGTTAAGTATCTGAATCCCTTAAATACCACCCTTATCTCTCTACGAAAATTTAGATAAGTTTCAGAACAAAATCCAATTAAAGAAAAATATAAAAATTTAATTAAAAATTTAATAAAATTATAAAATTAATAGAATAATTAAGATTTTTTTACATAAGCATTTTATTAACAAAATAATGCTTATTATTTGAGACTAATATAACATACAATAACTTGAAAATAACTTAAAATTATATATATACTTATGGGTAAGAATGTTTTGAATTATGTTATGATAAGATAAATAAATGCTAAAAGTTAAAATTAAAATTCAGGATGTAAAAACAAATCCATTCTTAAAATTAAAATGTTATAAAGTATGTTTATAAACATAATTATTTAAATTTATTATAATTAATTTTTTTATTTATCTTAAAAAATGAAAAATTTTGGTTTTTTC
>NC_029788.2:102743885-102744849 GCF_000816755.2 Arachis ipaensis
TTCGTTTTAAATTATCTCCTTGATTTTAAGATAAAAATTAAAATATTGCTAAATTACAATAAAAAACGAAGACAAGAGGTATAGTACTGTAGCATTTGAATATGATAAACCTAAATAAGTCAAAAATAACAGTCAAAACAACAACTTTATAGCATCTGTCTTTATAGATAAAGAGACAGAAACAATACACACACAAAACAACAACATATAAATCCTAGCAAACCACATTATTAGCAACTAAGTAGAAGGACAATAAAGATAAACTGACACAAACAGTAGACATAAAACAATATATAAATCCTAACAACGATAGTACGAGGAACTAAGTATGAGAACTACGACATTATTAGCAACTAAGCATGGGAACATGCATCAAGGCAACAACTTCATAACATCTATTTTTTTTCGTTGGTAAACTTGGATTCATTAATATCGATGCCTTCCTCAGCAGCATGCTCTCCGCCGGACTTATCCATGGTAGAGAGACCTCCTTTACGTCCCATTTCTTGGTAGCCCGCAGTCCCTGTTCCTTCCTAGTCTATCCTCCTTTTGTACGCATCTTATGATATCCTTCTGATCCCAGCTGCTCCTTCCTAATTTGGCCTTCTCTGCTTCTTCCTATACTTTTACTTATATCCATATATAAGTGATACTAATAAGATCGAAAAGATCATCTTAGAAATATAAAGAACATTTTTTCATTTTCAAAAGGTAATAAGTAATAGCGTTCATGTTTTTTTTATCGGTTTTAAAGTTTTCTTAAACAAATAGTATCACATGTTAAAACGAATTTTCAATAGTCTAAGTCTAGGATTTAGATTTGTTCATCCCAAAAAGAAAAAATTTCCATACAAAAATTGATTAAAAAAAGAAAAAAAACATGAAAAATTTGTCTCTTCTTCTTCCTCATTTAAATCTTTTAAAAAAGAATAGTATAATATATTAAAAAGTTTTTAAATAAAAC
>NC_029788.2:102744877-102745735 GCF_000816755.2 Arachis ipaensis
TATTCACGATGTACTCTCATTAAAAAATGAATTAGAATTGAATTTATATTATTATTAATGAAAAATAATTTAAATAACACAAATCAATTGTATACCTTCAGCAAGGTGCTCTTGAGCTTCTAGATTCTTGCCACCAGTACCACCAGGAACCACGGTTTCACCTTGTTTTGCTCTCTCATCAAGCTCTTCACGCTTTTTTTGCCGAGTTGTCATGTTGCTTACACGCTCAGATTTTTTTTTTCACCCTATAGAATTTTCCTTCTTCTAGAGATGTTTATAGTGGTAATTAAAGACGTAGTTTGAATGAGAAATAAGCCAAGAGCAGCGTCATTTATATATAGTTAGAGACATATAGGGTTACATTGCATGTGAACCAGTAAAGATGAAGGACGCGCTTACACTTGCATGCATTGACTTGTGTACGGTTCCATGCATTGACACGTGAATGAAAACGTGCACAATGATAACACTATTAGGTGGGATGATGGTGACACGTACATACAACATATAGTGAAAGAGACTAACTCTATTGCGGTGGATGAATTTTAGCCTGCACCTGATACTGCACCTGATACCTGATATACCTGATATTTTTTTTAGTTTGTTGTCCCTCCTACCATATTGACGTGTGGAATGTGAATTGGTAATCTAATATGAAGTGAGTTGCTTCAAAAATTATAAAGAGAAAAAGTTACTTTAACAATTTATAATATAAAAGGTTTATATTTTTTAAAATCCATAATATATGAGTTGTTAGATAATAGCAAAAATTATAAAAAGCAAAAATTACTTCTAACAATTTTTTATAAAAAAGCCAAACTGAAGACTGAAAAAAATTAAAGCCAAATCGAAAAAGAA
>NC_029788.2:102745858-102746163 GCF_000816755.2 Arachis ipaensis
AAAATATTAGTAAAAATATGTATTTTAAATTTTTTTTACTATTTTTATTTTTTATTTACATAGTACCGAATCAACCGATTCAACGAGTGACCCACCAGTTGAATCAGTGACCTAATGATGACTTGACCTGTTCGATCACCGTTTAATTCTGACAACAACTATGATTATAATGGAAACAAATATTTGCATAAAGAATTTGCTAGAAAGTGTAGGATAAATACTTAATAAAAATGTGTATCCATTTTGCGCATCTTCTCGCATGCGAAAAAAAGGTCTCAAATAAATTAAAAAATAATTATTTTCTA
>NC_029788.2:102747311-102755583 GCF_000816755.2 Arachis ipaensis
TCGTTTAGTTCATGATAAACTTGTTTCAAACTTCTAAAAATTAAAGATGAAATTATTTATTTTGAAAAATAAATAATTTTTTTAATTTATTTTAAAAAAAATTCTTTTTGGATGCACTTGATGTTCTTTATTGATATATAGCAAAATGATTTGTATTATTGTAGCCTTGTAGACCCATTTGTTTAATATGGGACTTTTATAAAAATATTTGTTTTTCTAAGACTATTAAATAATTTTGAGCAACTGATGAGGTATTTATGAATTTTATATGAAAACTGAACACCAAAGCACTAACTTATGTCAGAAGTATCAGGCGTATTATTTACCTGATTTAGCCAGGTACAGGCTAAAATCCACCTATTTAAACAAAATTATACACATATTTTTAGTGGTTACCAAATTGAAAAATGCATCACCACAACCGGTGAATTTTAGCTTGCACCTGGCTAAATGAAATAAATGGTACGCCTAATACTTCTGACATAATTTAGTGCTTTGGTGTCCAATTTTTGCATGAAATTCATAAAAATCTCATCCATTGTTCAAAATTATTTAATAGTCTTAAAAAAATAAATATTTTCATAAAAGTCCTAAAAGAGATGGGCCTACAACTACAAGGCTACAATAATACGAATTATTTTGCTTTTTTTGTCATGTAAATCATTTTGTTTTAAATAAGACAAATATGTGTAAGAAACTAAAGCGAAACAATAACATGAAAACAATGCCATTAAAAAAAAAAAGCCAAAGCCAAACAAAGAAAATAAGATGGCTTATATATACATATGTACATACATATATAAGTTTGGGCCACTTTTATTAGCAATAACTTAAATCATCATTTGTTTTAATCACAATGCCTTAGTTTCTTTCTTTCTAACCGAAGACATTAAGGGAAATAAAAAGAAAGAAAACAACGTGGCTACCTGTATTCATATATATATATACTAGCAGAGGATCCGTGTAACGCACGGGTCAAAAATTTCTGTTCATTACATAAAACAATAATAGTGAAACTGCCATTCAAATTAACAATGCAAAAAGGTTAACTCTGTAAAATAACATTATTTAAATATTTGTCTCTATAATTAATTCTTATATTGTAATAAAACCTTTAGCACATGTCATGTAAATTCTCAACAATTATCATTTACAACTAAATTCTCAACTTTCTCTTAAATAAAATTAGTAACACAGTATATATATAACTTCTTAAATATAAATCATTTGCCAAAACTTTAACATACAACACTAAAAAGCTACTGCATTTTATTAATCTTTATAGAGTTGAATTATAAAAATAAAAGGCTACATAATTAAATTTGTCTATTGGCTAATAATGCTATGTCCACATCCTAACAATTGATGTATTACATGATCAATAAGTCCAATAAAGTACAAAATATGGACATACAAAACATCAAACATCCTAAGACACACACCACATTACATACCAAATATTAAATACCAATTCCTATTACATGAACACAACCAAAAAATTTCACATTACACATCAAAGAAGGGTGGACACTATTTGCACTACCCATATCTAATGCCTTCTATAAGTCTTGATCAGAATAAGTCTAGTTAAATGACATAGAAAATCATGTCACTTGACCTCATGACCAGATGCAGATTCATCCTTAAAAAGATCAGCATCATCAGATTCATCAAATTCGAGCTTCAATGACCTTCTCAACCTCTTCAAGGGAGGCTTTTCCTTTTTCTAATCCTGGGCACAACATATTCCTAATTTCAAAAAATCCATTAAAATTTAAACGAAATTAAGGCAAATTAATACAAATAGGTATAAAAAACCAAATAAAATTCTGCCTATTGTGCGAAAACCATATAGAAATACAAAAAACTTCTTTTCGAAATAGTCAAAGTTTCCATCTTCTCAACAGATTTTTAATGCAGTTGTCCCATGCTCTTTAATAAGATTAAAGAACACATATCTATATCACATTTCTAGATACAAAAAGGTAGCTAAATAAATATGAATACATGACTCGAACTTTAAAGAATACGACAAACCAACAAAGTAGAAACAATTTTTCACAGTTCATGCTATAGTAGATGTATTTATACACTTTTTTTTTGCATAGCAGTGATCCCTGAATTAGATCATTTATCGCAAAAAAGAGATATATTTTCCAAAATATTGGTTACAATGCAAAAATTATACATCACCATATCGGTGATAAAAATAAAGTTATGGTATAAAAGAAGAACCCAAACTCAAAATCTCATGTATTTTTTTTTCTCTTTATTATGAAACCAAGAGAAATTCAACAAAATTTGCATATTTGATCAGCTTATAAAATTGATCCTTAAATAAGCATATTTGTTAACCCATTCAGAGCCTGATAACATAGGCAATTATCAATGTCTTCACCAGTAGAAAGAAATTAACTATCTAAAAATTTAGAAGTCTCTAAAGTAATATTCAATTTCTAAAAGCAGATTAATATCCTGATTGAAATACTAATGAATTCTCTAGCAACTTTGAATTAATCGTTTAACATCTATATAATGAGAGGCTCAGATTATCTTTTGACATCATAATAAACTTTAGTAACTTTAATTATATTAGCAATAAACAAAAGATTTAACCCAAAAACAGTAGAATTATAAGCATGACATAATGGCAGTTACAAAAGATAGTTGACATTATCAGAGCCAAAAACAATGACCATAAACAAAGAATCATTATCTAAACACAACTGAATTTTGAGATATGTGCAAGAAAATTGGGGAACAATAAATAAGAAGGCACAATCTATAATGTAGAATCCAAGGATAATAGGTAAAAAAGACCATACCTTTTAGAATAGTGCCCATAAATCCATTGTGCATCTAAGACACAAAGTCTCCTCCACAAATTTGCAACTCCAGCTGAACGAAGAAAATCATATAAGAGAGCAAGATTTATCCAATAAATTATCAAATAAACAAATTAATATGAGAAAAAGAAATTAGTGAAGAATATTTACAACAAACTCTAGTATAGCATTAACTTTTGAGGATCTACTGTGCAAAAGAAAAAAAATTGTACGTAACCTTAAGAAAAGCTTGGAGATACATATATGAGTTCATTTAAGCAGTAACTGAAAAGAGAATAAGAGTACACAGAGCAACACATAAAATAGGAAGGAACAACCATGAAAAAGTAAAAGGAACCAAAACAGAAAATAACCAATTAAAATCAACAAAAAATAATGGTGAAAAGAAAAGACAAAAAAAATACTAAATAAAAAGTCAAACAAAATGTTAAAAGCAAAGAAAGATGAACAGAGAAGGGAAAGTGAATTTGTGGGAAGTGAATTTGACAGATACAAAGAAGTGTTGTCTGGATTCCAATTAAAAAAATATTTCAACCAATAAGAGGACCTTACCCGCAGCTTATGAGGTTCTTGCTCTTTTTCTTGCCGGGCGTTGGTGTAATCTTCAAGCATAGAGAGCAGACGGGCCTAGAAAGTCACGCACAGCAAAAATCATTTTGACACAAACTAGAACTTGAGCAACCAATTAGAATGCATCAGTTAACATCCAACATTTCTTTTGAGACTTACATATCAAGTTTTTTTCTTCTTTTAGTGAATACGTATCAAGTATATTAAGGAGGGAGTACTTACATCATCCTATTTGAACTCAATCTCTTGTTTCCATTCTGTAGTTTTTGAATTCAATGCTTCTACCATTCCTACATACAAACAAAAGAAAATAAAAATTTCATCCCTACCTAAAACAACAAACAATGAGACACCGAAATAGAAAAATATCATCAAGCCAAGATGGCCGTAAACTGGTAAAGGTAATGTAAAAAAAATAAAAATATGTATAAAATATAAATACCTGGAATTTCGGCAACCAAGGCACAAGCTTTCTCAGCTCACTTGAGTTTAAGATGAGTACCTGTACCAGCATTATATCGATTTTATTTTGAAAAAAAATACCAAAAAGAAAGGATTTTCCATAGAAAAGACAAGGTAAGGATTGACTTCATATAATATATGGAAATGGCCATTCATAGCATAAACTTAATCATATAGACAACTAACCGGATATCAACTCATCGTCATTAGAGAAAACAGAAGCACCTTGCATATGTGGAAAAAAAAAACATAGTTGGACCTCAATATAAAGGGGAAAAAAACATAGAACAATTAGTTCATGTGTATGTACTCAAAACACATCAAACAAAATCTCAAGAAAACAAAATGGACCAATAAAGATAAACATACAAAAATGATTGCAACTAAAATAACAGTAAATTCATATAGTTAGAATTAATTTTAGACATTATACTTCTATTATTGCTATAGCTTTTTTCAACAACAAATTGAAGAAAACAAAGGAAGACCCAATAGAGCAAGTGTCCCAGTGAATACATCATTAGAAAACTTAAATCAATCTAATGCCTACTAATCTGTCGAAACTATTGGATCACCTCACAATTGCCATTATGAAAGCGAAAAAATTTCTTCTGAAATAACACAAATAAAATAAAACTAAGCCAACTAATTACAGCACAAATAATATAATTTTTTCATACACATCTAAAGATCGCACTAAAACTAAAATATACTTAAAACTAAAATATACTTAAATATGCCTAAAGGTACAAACTACTAACCTGACTTAAAAGGAAAAAGACCTAACTAATAACTATTGACTATCAATTAAAAATTTCTTCCCATTTGGAGAAGTAGTTTTGGTCCAAGTCATCGGAGACCTATCCACTTCTGCCTCTGCCTCCAGTCGTTTCGTGGTGTGAAACAGTTTGAGAATGCTCAAGTAGCTGAGAGCAAAGAGTCCCAAACATCTTACTCTCTAACGGAAAATTCAATGAACTGTCACATAAAAAGAAAAAATAAAAAAATAAATCAAATCAGCATTAATAAGCAAAATCATCAATTTTATCATTTCAAAACTAACCAAAAAACAACATTTCCAACCTAGACATCCCGTGGGAGTTCTGAATTTCAATTTTCCGTGATGTATTTTCAACAAACTCTTTACCACAGGCCTCTATTTCTACTTCTGGTTGGGTTTCTACTCCTACAGAATTAGAACTGAAACAATAAAACAGTTAAATTCTGACACGTATTTAATTTGCAAAAGAAGGGACAACTCACCATCCTTTCTACCAAACGTGTTCTTACACGTGTCACATCTACAGTTTATGGAACATCCAACACCAGCCTTTGAAAAACAAAACATACTACCATTAGTAACTGATATTATAACTAAAACTGAAGCATTCATGATACCTAGTAAGGATGGATGAATACCTGAAAGCATTTACAGTATTTCTTTTGGCAGAATGATTTCTTACAGTTACATCCTCTCTTGTGGCGTGATAGTGCTGGAGTTTTGTTTGGGTCATTCTGAAAGTGAAAAAAAAAATTAAATCAATAAAGTTTTAGAAAGTGTGTATGAGTATTAATAGCTCAATAGTTCAGTGTACATTATAGAAAATTTAGTATTAAAATCAACGGAAAATTACAAAACTCAGATTTAACTACACAAAAATGCTCTGAATAAGTTTGAAATTGCCATGGAAACACGCAAACCCCAGTAGAAAATTAGAAACACAATTGCAAACCCTAATAAAATTCCTGCATACTGAAAATGAACCTAACAGAAAATCAAAAAATAATCTCTCTTCATGAAGAGAGAGTTCAGAAAAAGAATCAAAATTATTCAAAGCTACTATGGATTACATATTAGAAAACCAAATTCAATATGATGCCTACAATTTCTAGGATATTCGGAGAGCAATTGAAGTGTTTTCATATGGAGTGTATATAGCTCTTATTATGTGATCTTTCAAATATAAAAGGGTACCTGATCAGCAGAGAAAATGGCCCAAGCTAAGGGCTTGCTGAAGAGAACACTTCCCCTAACCAAACTCACAACACAACGAAGTCCTTGAATCAAAGAGTATCCAGCAGCCAAACCATTAGCAACTACCAAGAATCTGCAAAGTTTTTTAATCCATCAAAAACTAATGAATTAGGACAACAAAACATGCAACACTTTTATTGCTTGAAATTAACATAGAACATAGATTAATAGATACTTACACCAAAGCCTTAACATCAGTGAATTTAGCTTCCTTCTCAAAGGAGAAAACCACCTTAGCACCAACTCAGCTATCTTGATCCTCTTATCCAACAATTTCAGGTTTGTGCTATGGTACACTGGAACTGTTCCAGGACTAACACCTACGCCCAAATAACTCATTTTCTCTAGACACTAACAATGCAAAAGAAAACAATGGATATCAACACCAACCACTAAATTCTTCACCACTTAAATAGACACGGATTTTAGCTCAACACCCAAGAAAACAGAAGGAAAAAAAGATTCAGACAAGGAAAAAAGAAATAAATAAGTCAAGACGACTTGTAATAAAGGCCATAAATAAACCTATCAACCTGCAAACTTTCATAAAAAAACCAGAGTTTTGTACCTTTGTTGGAAATCCAGGAGTCCAATCCATGGCATGTTTAAACGACTCAAATTTAGACTTTGCCATTTCAACCATTTTCCACCAACATCTGCAGTTGTAAAAATCAGAAAGTCAACTATCTTTGGTCACCAACACAAAATCTGAGCCAAAAAACCAAAGATCCTTCCTTCCGGGATCGAAAATGCAATATGACACTCAGACACAACCAATCCAAAAAAGCTTAAATTAAATAAAACGAAAGCACTTGCAAAGGATAGAAAACCAAAGAATCAGATAAACAGAATAAGCACGAATACAAATTAAGCTCTTTGCCCTAATACATGACTCAAGCAACACAATAAGCACAAATAAGCTACAACAGAACAACAACCCACGCTACTTACCCGAATCGGCTAATCGGCTATGTTCAACTCGCCTTTTCAATTTCCGACTTTGACTACTTGAGCTGCAACCAACGAAATTAGGTTAGTTTCCTTGGCGTTAAATTGAGTGAAACAACAAAAATGAAGAAGAAGTAGCAACCACTGAAAACAACATACAAACCAGATTGTGGAGATCGAATTTGAAGACCTAGGGTTTCAGAGACACAGCGCCAGAGATGACCACGCTCAGAGATCAAGACATCTATTCTCTTCTCTCAGAATCCACTCCCAAAAATGGGATCTCATATCTGTAAACCCTTACCTACCACCACCCCAGCGCTTTGAACTCCAACTACCCAAAGCGCAGAGACAAGCAGAATGCACCCGACCACATATACATCGTAATCCAGAGAGATACATCAACCACCACTAGAGAGGAGATCCGACTCAGATGGATAGCAAACCCCATCGAGAGAAAACCAAGGGAAGAAAGGAGTGTAGGATTTTTTTGAGATGTAGTGGGCGGAAGAGGGGCGCGTCAACTAAAGAAGAGAGAAGAGAAAGGGAAAAGTTGAGATGATAGAGAAACGCGTGAAGGGTTACTACGTTTTATTATTTTTTTAACTCAAATGAATGTGAGGCTGACGCGTGGCTTCTGAAGCCACGGCTATTATTATACAAGTAATAGATAGATAATAGATAGATGTATACATATATACATGATACCTATCCTTCTATTTATTATTTATCATTACCATCTTTACTTCATTTGATGGAGTTTTTTTGGGTGGGGAAAGTATAATCAAGAGTTTGAAGCACCAAGCAATAAATAAAGATACCCAATAATATAAGGATCGGTTCATAAATATTTAATTGTATTAATTGGGACAAATTTAAATATAAGTTAACTTTATAGTCATAGTTAATATTAGTTTTTTTGTACTAACCTTCACTTCTATACTGCTTTTTTTTTTTGTTTTGGTCTATTATACTGCTCTTTCTTATTATTGTTATAATTATTATTTCACTTATTATTGCTGTTATTGTTTTCATTAGCTCATTATTATCATTACTGTTATTATTATAATATCTCTATTATCATTATTATTGTTATAATTAGTACTAGTATTACTTTGATTATTAAAATGATTATTACTATTATTCTTATTATTATAGTTGTTAATGTTATTATCATTGTTTTAAGAGTAATTATCTAAATATTTTAAAGCTGAACATTTTAGTCTTAAAAAAAATTAATACACATATCAATTCTTAAAATTTTATTTCGACAGACAAATCAGTTTCTGTTCATTTTTTGGTAAAATAATTAACCAGATCAGTCTCAAAAAATTTTAAAAACAGACAATTTAGTAAAAAAATTAATATATAAATCAATATCCAACGTTTTTTGTTAGATATAACAGTCTTC
>NC_029788.2:102756175-102759446 GCF_000816755.2 Arachis ipaensis
AAAAAAGTATATTATTATTATTATTATTATTATTATTATTATTATTATTATTATACAATAATACTATACCATAATTTTTTGAACAAAAAATGATAAATTTAATCATTATATATATATATAGGGCAAAATATACAATTAAATCAAATTGAGGACAAAATTACATGATTTTACCAAATTCAAAAACGTTACCTGAATCACCCAAAACTATTTTCTTGTGTAATTCGAATGAGATCAATTCGAACTAATAGTGATATTTGTAATTTAAATTTGACCCATTCGAATTATACATGCATAAGTATTAAGGTAATTCGAATCAAATTGATTCGAATTATACATGCATATAGTGTTAGGATAGTTCGAATCAAAGTGACATAATTTAAATAAATTTATTAAAAAAATAATTATTTAAAATTTTAATAAATTTATTTAAATTATGTCACAAAAAAATATTTTATTCCTTGCAAAATAATTTTTAAAAAATGACTTAAAAAATGTTAAGAAAACTATAAAAATTTGTAATGTCCTAGTGATTTAGGTAAATAGATGCATGTACTTAAATTTTAAATAAAATACTCTACATAGTCAATAATAATTTAGAAATTAAAAAAAAAATATTTTTATCATATATTTACCTAAGTCACTGGAACATTATAAATTTTTATAGTACTCCTAACCATAGTTGTCAGAACCGAACCAGTGATCGAACCGGTCAGGTTACTGGGTCATTGGGTCACTGGTTGAACCGATAGAACCGGTCGTACGTAAATAAAAAATATAAAATAGAAAAAATTGAATAAAGTGACAATTAGGTCTATCCTAAAAATTTTTTACTTCAAATTAATTAGCCCTTGAAAAAAATAAAATATCAATTTAGTCCTTCAAGATAGTAAACGATGAACACATTACGTCTCTCCATTAATTTTTCATGTGAAATTTAGTGGTGATGCTTAGATGTCCCTACTAATTAGTCTTAAGTCGAAATCTTCGAAAACCTACTAACTCAATACTCTAAAAAATTTAAAATAAATATCTTTACTAATATTTTAATATGTAAATGTAAATATTAAAATATTTGATACTTATTTTAATAATTCTATAAATTCTAAAGAACTAAAAAAATGAGTATAAAACAAAAATTAAATTAAATAAATATAAAATAATTTAGTTGTGTATGTATATAATATATAGAATAATTAGCACATAAATTTTCAAATGAACACACTAGCTTGGTGGCAATCCTTATCCTTGCCTAGCAAGGAGGCACAAGTTTGAAACCCACTGTATGCATTTTTGAATATTTGAGCACCATAGGACCGGCCGGTTCACGGATTGCATCGAACTGGCCGATTTTGATCGATTTCGTCCGGTTTGTGACGAACCGCTCGGGTTTAAGCGGTTTGCTTCCTTCTTCGGTCTAAAGCTAAAACCGAACCGGCTGGACCACCGGTTTACTGATTTTTCAGTCGAACCGGCCGGTCCGGCCCGGTTATATATTTTATTCAATGCATATAAGAAAAAAGCTAATAATAAAATATTTAATTACGATATTTTTTTTAATAATCAGGAGCCATCAAGAATGGAGGAAGAGTATGGTATGAAATTCGAATTGATAGCTCATAAATATTAGAGGTGAACGTGGATCGGATCGGATCGAATATGACCAAAATTTCGATCCGATCCGCACTTAAATCATCGGATTGGATCGGATCCCATATCCGCATATTTTAAGCTTGGATCCGATTCGCACATTTGCGGATCGGATCGGATATCGGATATCGGATATATCCGCAAAACACAAAAATATTTTTAAAAGCTTATTTTTATTAAAAAAGTATCAATAAAATTTATTTTTTCTATTCTTTTAAATATGTTTACTCTTAAAATAATATTAAACATATTTTTTTTAAAATAATAAATTAAAATAATACAACATATATGATAATTATTAGTTGAAATAAAACATAAAAAAATATTTACTTATTTATTTCTTTATTTTTGCGGATACGCGGATATGCAGATATCAACACAAAATCCACAACCCGATCCGATAGTCTTGCAGATCGGATCAATATCCGCAATTTTCAGATTGGATTCGGATAAATACCGCAGATATGAGGATCGGATTAGATCCATGAACACTCCTAATAAATATTTTGAAAAAGTCTCGTAATTAAATATTTTGTTAGCTTTATTTTTAATGTATGGAATAAAATATATATTTTTAATTTTTAAATTATTAATTTTTTTAATAAATTTATTAAAATGATGTCACTCTTATTCGAACTACCCTAATACTATACGCATGTAAAATTTGAATTAATCTGATTCGAACTACCTTAACACTAATGCATGTATAATTCAAATAAAGCTGATTCGAACTACCCTAAGACCACATGCATGCATAATTCGAATTGGCCAAATTCGAATTACAAATATCACTACTAATTTGAATTACTATTGTTTCCTTAATTCGAATGGAATTCATTTGAATTACATAAGAAATTATTAGAGATTATTATATAAGAAATTTAAGATTAAAATCATTTGATATTTTTGTATTTAATATAATCAAAAGATGTCCTATTTTAAAATATATGTTTGTATTAAAAGAAAATATTTTAATTTGAATTTCAGAACATTATTATTCACCTTACTTGTTTCTATTGAAAAGAGTGTATTAATATGCTAATGTCATTGTCCACATGCACAAAACTAAGTTAATAATAATAAAGGTCGACATATAGTAAAAGTAAAATAGACGGGGGACTATTATATCTGATAAAAAAACGTTAGAGATTGATCCGTATATTAATTTTTTTGGAGACTACAATGTCCGCTTTTAAAATTTCTGAGGGCTGATCTGGGTGATTACTCTGCTGAAAAATAAACTGGGGACTAATTTATCTGCCGGAGTAAAATCTTTAGGGATTGATTTGTATATTAATTTTTCTTGGGGACTAAAATATCCACTTTTAAAATTCTCGAAGACTGATTTGGGTAATTACTCTAATAATAATAATAATAATAATAATAATAATAATAATAAATTATAGAAATTAAATTGTGATAAGCTAGAATACCCTATAATGGAATACAGCCAGTTATGCTTAATAATCAAAATTTCTAAAAACTCTGATTACAACCACTTCATAGAGAAGCAGCCAGCCAAACTATGATTGCTAACTAGACTCAAACCTAAATCTCCACCACTTCCACTACTATATTTATATAAGACTATAACATGAATTAATTAATTAATAAATGTTCATTC
>NC_029788.2:102759558-102765666 GCF_000816755.2 Arachis ipaensis
TTTAGTCTGTTATTTTATTTTATTTTAATCAAATAATAGTGTAAAAAAATAAAAAATTAATTTTTACTGGTAAAAAAAGATATGCAACAATAGAAAAAAGATGTGCTTTGTTTTAATAAAAAAGAATAATAATAACAATAATAATAATAAATAGAAACAAAAATGTGTACAAGTTTTGATTTTATTTTACCATAAAAAAATAAAAATCTTATAGAGAAAAAATAACCGAAGCAGAAAATTATACCGGAAATAATATGAAATTGGAAAAATAGACAAAAGTACACCTGAATTTTCACACGGTGGATAGATGTACTCTTGAATCTTTTAATGAGTCATTTGCACACATGAATATAAAATTTCGTTGTCAATTCTCTTCTTCCGTGGCCTGAGTAATTTTTTTAGCGGTGGTGGAGGCCATGTGACACGGTATTGTGTGATGTGGCCAATTTGGGATGACACAGTGGAAAATAGAATTCTTACATTATTAAATTTATTAAAATAAATATAAGAAAAGGGCACAATAGAACTATCCTATTCCTTCTCCAATTCCTTCAAACGCTAAGAATCCTAACACAGGGTGGAACAAAATTCTTCCTTCGTTTTCTTCATTTTTTTCTGTACATCTTCTTTCTGTCTGTCGTAATAAGAGTTTGTAAACTCTAATGTATCAAAATGTCACACCTCTCAACAAAGGAAGAATATACCTCATGCTTGTGCCAGTAGTTGTGGTGGCTCAACTTCTGCCTTAAAAAATAGGAACAAGAAGAAGAACTTTGACTACAATAATGGCAAGTGTCTGCATGGACTTGATGTAGCGGTGCTTGAATCTGCTACAGAGTGGAACCCTGGAAGATTCGTTGAGGTATGTGAATTCTGATTTTGTTGTTGAATAAGAAGAATCAGGCTCCACACGAGTAACAAAGATCTTTGGTGTCTCATTCCTTCCTCTTTGCCCAAACCTTTGACCAGTCGGTGCTGGCTTTTTATATGATACTCTTCTGATCTTCTGACTATTCTTAGATTGCTGGGTGGGCACTTCATTCTGACCATCTTGCTGGAACCATTAGGTGGTGGGACTTCTGCTTCACTTTGCTGCTGGGTCGTGTTTCAGTTGACATTTGGGATTTCAGGTTGTGGCATTGATTGGGTTGTTGGAGCAGGATTGGGAGATGTTGGCTTATGAGTTTGATTGTAATTTTGGTTGGTTTTTTCCACCTGTGTTAGGGTTCAAAGGAATTGTAGAAGGAAGAGGATGAACAATGGTTCCATTATGCCATTTTCTTATAAATATTTCAACAAATTTCAGAATGTAATATTTTTATTTTCCACTATGTCATCTCAAATTGGCCACATCATATAATACCGTGCCACCTGGCCTTCACTACTGCCGGAAAAATTACTCAGGTCATGGAAGGGTATAATTGACAATAAAATTTTATATTCGTGTGTGCAAATGACTCATTAAAAAATTAAGGAGTATATCTGTCCATCGTATAAAAATTCGGGTGTACTTTTGTCTATTTTTTCTATGAAATTATTCATGATGTTGACAGGTAAATTAAAAAAAAAAAAAACAAGAGTTGTGTTTAAGAGTTGTGTTTCTATGAGTTATGTTTGTGTGGATTATGGCCTTATGGGTATGGCGTATGACCCATATGGTAAAGTCCAACCAAAAAAAAAAATTGTAAACCAATTTATCTAAAAAAAAATCGGTTATTAAATGATTGGTCTAACCAAGCCATGTTATATCAATTTGTAAATACATATAATATGGGTCAAAACTAACATTATCAACAATTATTGTACAGCAGCTCTCCCAACCCTTGATATAGAATTTTTTTATGTGGTCTTTAAAGCTCTTGATTATTCTTTCCCACCAAAGACATTCCCTCATTTGATTTCTTTTATCACTGAAACCAAAAATCAAGGATTAAGGGAAAGAAAGAGTGACCGAAGGTGAGGGAGAGAAACCGTCAAACCTTCAAATTTTCGACTCCGATTAGTTTAAATTCATAACTCTAATAAAAAATTTAATCCGATAAAAGTATTCGTATTCTCTTCTTCTACACGTTGACATTACTCTTGTTTGGTAAAAGTTGACGGTGACGTAATTCCTCTCTCCCTTGAGTTCGGCCAATTAAAATTCTAGGAGGCACAGATGATTTTTGACGTTTTTTTCTTCAGCAGCTCGGTCAGAAAGCTTCTCCAGAGTTTCGAGTATTTTGATTTCATACGGAATTAGGGTTTGGTAACTTTATAATAATTAAATTTGAATTTGATAAGTGAATGTCGATTTTATTAATTATTAGGGGTGGCAACGGGGCGGGTAGGGGCGGGTTTTTGCTCACCAACCCCGAGCGGGTAGGGGCGGAGTGGGTACCCGCGGGTTTGGATGGTATTGCCATCCCTAATTATTGTTTGAGTTTGAATGAGTCTGTGTTGAATTATTGTTGTTGCTTGTGATTTGTTAGTTTGGCTATGAGGAACAACTCAACTGTGGTTATTTTAATGATTTTGGGACTATTGTGATATGATATTTTTTAGAAAATTGGTGAGATTTGGTAGTTGAAAGATTGAATTAAAAATTGAGAAAAAATTGGTAATAGTAACTTAAAAAATGAACTTAAAACTCAAGCTAAAAACTTGAAGAATTTTGGAAATAAGATTCAGTTTTTTGATAAAGTTATAATTGGAGAATTAAGATTTATATTTGAGGATGAAATACTAATTTAATAAAAAATTGAAGTTAATTTTATAATTATATATGTTTTTCGAGTATTTTGGGTAATAAATAAAATTTAGGGATAAAATGGATATTTTATAAAAGTTTAAGCTAATTTTATAGATATGAAAATAATTGAGGATTTGAATATAATTTTATAAAATATTGAGATTAAAAAAATTGAACATTAAAAGATTCGTGATTTAGAAAGTAATTGATAAAAGTTTAAAAGTAAGGTTTTATAAATGGTGGTGCAGAGATCCACTTCTGGGGCCCACTTGGTGTGTGCTGGGGCTGAGACTTAAACAATTCACGTGCATAAGGCTGTTTTGGGCGTTCAACGCCAGGTTTGGATCCATTTCTGGCGTTGAACTCCAACTTTTAATCCTTTTCTGGCGCTGGACGCCAGAATTAGGCAGAAAACGGCGTTGAATGCCAGTTTATGTCGTCTATCCTTGAGCAAAGTATGGACTATTATATATTGCTGAAAAGCCCTGGATGTCTACTTTCCAACGCAATTGGAAGCGCGCCATTTTGAGTTTTGTAGCTCCAGAAAATCCACTTTGAGTGCAGGGAGGTCAGAATCCAACAGCATCAGCAGTCCTTTTTCAGCCTGAATCAGATTTTTCCTAAGCTCCCTCAATTTCAGCCAGAAAAATACCTGAAATTACAGAAAAACACACAACTCATAGTAAAGTCCAGAAATATGAATTTTTCCTAAAAACTAATGGAAATAAACTAAAAACTAACTAGACTATACTAAAAACTATATGAAATTAACCCCAAAAAGCGTATAAAATATCCGCTCATCACAACACCAAACTTAAACTGTTGCTTGTCCTCAAGCAACTAGACAAATAAAATAGAAGACTAATAGGTTGAGAAGCAATAATATCTCAGAGTTTTTGAGTGAAGCTCAGATTCTAATTAGATGAGCGGGACTAGTAGCTTTTTTTTTGCTTCCGAACAGTTTTGGCATCTCACTTTATCCATTGAAGCTCAGAGTGATTGGCATCTATAGGAACTTAGAATTCAGATAGTGTTATTGATTCTCCTCTTTCAGTATGATGATTCTTGAACACAGCTATTTCATGAGTCTTGGCCGTGGCCCTAAGCACTTTGTTTTCCAGTATTACCACCGGATACATAAATGCCACAGACACATGATTGGGTGAACCTTTTAGATTGTGACTCAGCTTTGCTAAAGTCCCCCGGGTACTTACTGTCCGTTCTAGGATTCTCTTTAATTCTCTGTTAGAGACTTCAGCTTGCCCATTAGTTTGTGGATGATATGGAGTAGCCACCTTATGACGAATTCCATATCGAACCATGGCAGAGTAAAGCTGTTTATTGCAGAAGTGAGTGCCCCTATCACTGATGAGTACTCTAGGGACACCAAACCTGCTAAAGATATGTTTCTGAAAAAACTCTTTAGATAAGAACTTCCCTTGATTCCAAAGTGGTTTTGGAATGCTCTCTTTCTTGCCTCTTGGAGTGGATTGTTTTCCTTTAGGAGCCATGATCTTAGTGATCGCGGATAAACACACCAAACTTAGAGGTTTGCTTGTCCTCAAGCAAAAGAAAAGAAAGGAGAGGGATAGAAGGAGAGCTAGGTGCAATTGTTGATGGACGGGGAGGGAGGCCGAACCCAAATTTAAAGGGAGGGAGGGTGGGTTTTCGAAAAAAGAGATAAAGAAATGATAAAAAAAAAGATTGATTTGGAAAAGATAAGATAGAAGATATGATAAGAGAGGATATAGTTTAAAATTGAAAAGATATGAAAGATTTTTGAAAAAAGATAGATCTAGATTTTGAAAAAGATAAAGTGGATATTTTGAAAAAGATATTGATGAGTTGAAAAGATAGATTTGTTTTTAAAAAGATTTGAAAAGAGTTGGATTGAATTTGCAAAGAGGGTTTGTGCTTATGGATTAAGATATATTTGATATTTTTAAAGTAGGATTTTTAGAGATTGGGGATTTTAGAAATCAGGGTTCTTAACATGTTTATGTAAAAAAATCATGCATTGAAACATAAAATTTAAAATTAGAATGAAAAATATGTAGAAAAACGAATTTGGCTCCTCCCTACCATCCTGGCGTTTGAACGCCCAAACACTACCTGTTTTGGGCGTTCAACGCCCAAATGATGCTCTCCTGGGAGTTCAACGCCCAATTGTTGCCCTTTTCTGGCGTTGAACGCCAGAAAGCTATCCTTTACTGGCGTTCAGCGCCCACTGGATGCCCCTTTTGGGCGCTGAACGCCCAAAATGGGCCTTCACTGGCGTTTTCTTGCCAGTGAGCTCCCTTTCTCTGTTTTGTGTGTAGATTCCTTCTGTAACCCTGTGAATTTATGAAAATGATGATTTACCTTAGTATCAATGAACTCTATACAAACAAATAAAAATAAAAATAGAAATAGGGCAAAATGCTTAGAGGATTGATGCCCCATGGCTGGGTTGCCTCCCAGCAAGCGCTTCTTTATTGTCTTTAGCTGGACCTTGCTGAGCTTTTAGTCTAGCTTGAGCCTTGAGCATTCTTGCTCAACGTTGCCTTCAAGATAGTGCTTGATTCTCTGTCCATTGACAATGAACCTCTTATCAGAATCAATATCTTGAAGTTCCACATAACCATATGGTGATACACTTGTAATCACGTATGGTCCCCTCCACCGAGATTTCAATTTTCCGGAGGAAATAACTGGTGCTGTGACCAATTTAGCTTTCAGCGTTTCAAACGCCTGCAGACATGCTGTGTCAAACACGAATGGCGTGTCAGCAGCTAGCAGATTGCTTAGAGGTTTTGCGATTTTTGAAAAATCCTTTATAAACCTCCTATAGAATCCTTCATGCCCCTGAAAGCTTCTGATTGCCTTAACATTGGCAGGTGGTGGTAATTTTTCAATTACCTCTATTTTTGCTTGATCCACCTCTATTCCCTTGTTTGAGATTTTATGCCCAAGAACAATCCCTTCAGTCACCATGAAGTGACATTTTTCCCAGTTTAAAATTAGGTTGGTCTCTTGGCATCTTTTCAGAACAAGTTTCAGGTGACCAAGACAGGAGCTGAATGAGTCTCCATATACTGAGAAGTCATCCATGAAGACTTCCAGAAATTTTTCCACCATATCAGAGAAAATAGAGAGCATGCATCTCTGGAAGGTTGCAGGCGCATTACATAGCCCAAATGGCATCCTTCTATAAGCAAACACTCCAGATGGACATGTGAATGCTGTTTTCTCTTGATCATGGGGATCCATTGCAATCTGGTTATAGCCTGAATAGCCATCCAAAAAGCAGTTATAATCATGATCTGCTAGTCTCTCTAGCATCTGGTCTATGAATGGTAAAGGAAAACGATCTTTCTGGTGGCTGTATTGAGCCTTCT
>NC_029788.2:102766477-102767031 GCF_000816755.2 Arachis ipaensis
AGATGCCAACTCCTTGTCTGTTCCTGGCGTCTGAACGCCAAGATCTTGCCCATTTTGGGCGTTCAACGCCAGATCCTTGCCTATTTCTGGCGTTGAATGCCAGTCCTGCCTTGTTTCTGGCATTGAACGCCAGTCCTGAGCATGGTCTAGGCGTTCAGCGCCAGCCTTCCATCAAATTTCTGGCGTTTTAGTTCCAGAAATACTTTTCCCTGGGCTCTTACTGTCCTCAGGTGAATTTTGGGTGGTTTGCTCATTTCTTAGCTTTTTGCTGCCTTGAGGTGGGGTATTTAATGTTTTTCCACTTCTTAATTGAACTGCTTGGCATTCTTCTGTTATTTGTCTTGACAGTTGCTGCTTTGTTTGCTTCAATTGTTCTTCCATATTTATATTAGCCATCCTTGTCTCTTGTAGTTTATCCTTGAATTCGGCTAACTGCTTTGTTAGAAAGTCCAATTGCTGATTGAATTCAGCAGCTTGTTTTACAGGACTGAGTTCAGCAGTTACTGTCTTAACCTCTTCTTTCATGGAAGGGTCACTGCTTAGGTACAGATGCT
>NC_029788.2:102767920-102769337 GCF_000816755.2 Arachis ipaensis
ATCTATTCCTTTATCATGTACTGTGTCGGCAATCTGTAAAAATTGTGCCAGAAACTCTGTAGGTTCTTCCTGTGGAAGACCGAAATACTGGCAACTTTGCTGCACCATGATAATGAGCTGAGGATTCAACTCAAAGCTACTGACTCCAATGGAGGGTATGCAGATACTACTCCCATATGAAGCAGTAGAGGGGTTAGAATATGACCCCAGAGTCCTCCTGGACTGTTCATTTCCGCTTAGGTCCATGATGGAGAAAGGGAGATGATGTAAAATAGAAAAAATATTTTTATTTATTTATTTATTTATTTATTTCGGAAACAAAATAAATCAAAATAAAATAAATAAAAATGAGTGAAAGATTTTCGAAAAAGTGAGGAGAGAGAAAGTGGTTAGGAGATTTTAAAAAGGATATGATGAATTTTGAAAAAGGTTTTAAATTTTGAAATAAAAATCTGAATTTTAGAAATAGATTTCGAAAAAGATGCTTTAAAATAGAGAGAAAAGATATTTTTGAATTTTAAGAAGAGAGAGAAGAACAATAAGATAGCACAAGATTTAAAATTTTTAGATCTAATGCTCCTTGTTTTCAAAAATTTTTGGAGGGAAAAACACCAAGGAACACTAAACTTAAAAATTTTAAGATCAAGATACAAGGAAGACTCAAGAACACTTTGAAGACTCACGAGAACACAAGAACATGAAGGAAGAACATCAAACTTAAAATTTTTAGAAAATCAAACTAAAATTTTCGAAAAAAAACACAGAAAAATCAACAAGAAAACACCAAACTTAAAGTTTGGCACAGGATTTAATAGAAAAATTATTTTTGAAAAAGATTTTAAAAAGAAAATAAGGATTCTAGAATTTTAACACGACAATAACAAGAGACTCTAAACCAAAAAAGAGAAATTTTTCCTAATCTAAGCAACAAAATAAACCGTCAGTTGTCCAAACTCGAACAATCCCCGGCAACGGCGCCAAAAACTTGGTGCACAAATTGTGGATCACACTTTTCACAACTCGTACCACTAACCAGCAAGTGCACTGGGTCGTCCAAGTAATACTTTATGTGAGTAAGGGTCGAATCCCACAGAGATTGTTGGTTTGAAGCAATCTATGGTTATCTTGCAATTCTTAGTCAGGAAGTCAATTATATTTATCAGTTGAATTGCGAATAAACAAGAGAGCATGGGTTAAAGGTTACTTGTTGTTCAGTAATGGAGAATATGTTGGGATTTTGGAGATGCTTTGTCTTCTGAATCTCTGCTTTCCTCTGTCCTCTGATTCACGCACGCACGTCCTTCTATGGCAAGCTGTGTGTTGGTGGATCACCGTTGTCAATGGCTACCATCCATCCTTCCAGTGAAAAGGGTCCAAGTGCGCTGTCACCGCACGGCTAATCATCTGCAGGTTCTCA
>NC_029788.2:102771998-102772170 GCF_000816755.2 Arachis ipaensis
GGGTTTTGGAGATGCTTTGTCTTCTGAATCTCTGCTTTCCTCTGTCCTCTGATTCACGCACGCACGTCCTTCTACTGTGTGTTGTGTGTTGGTGGATCACCGTTGTCAATGGCTACCATCCATCCTTCCAGTGAAAAGGGTCCAAGTGCGCTGTCACCGCACCATCTGCAGG
>NC_029788.2:102772354-102781594 GCF_000816755.2 Arachis ipaensis
GAGATTCTGATTAAGGAATCTAAGAGATATTTATTCAATCTGATGTAGAACGGAGGTGATTGTCAGACACACATTCATGGATTGAGAAAGGTGATGAGTGTCACTGATCATCACCTTCTCTATAGTTAGGCACGAATGGATATCTTAGATAGGAACACGCATGTTTGAATAGAAAACAGAAATACTTGCATTAATTCATTGGGACACAGCAGAGCTCCTCACCCCCAACAATGGAGTTTAGAGACTCATGCCGTCAAAGAGTACAAAGTTCAGATCTAAAATGTCATGAGATACAAAATAAGTCTCTAAAAGTTGTTAAAATATTAAACTAGTAGCCTAGGTTTACAAAAAATGAGTAAACTATGATGGGTGGTGCAGAGATCCACTTCTGGGACCCACTTGGTGTGTGCTGGGGCTGAGACTTAAACAATTCACGTGCATAAGGCTGTTTTGGGCATTCAACGCCAGGTTTGGATCCATTTCTGGCGTTGAACTCCAACTTTTAATCCTTTTCTGGCGCTAGACGCCAGAATTGGGCAGAGAACTGGCGTTGAACGCCAGTTTACGTCATCTATCCTTGAGCAAAGTATAAACTATTATATATTGCTGGAAAGCCCTGGATGTCTACTTTCCAACGCAATTGGAAGCGCGCCATTTTGAGTTCTGTAGCTCCAGAAAATTCACTTTGAGTGCAGGGAGGTCAGAATCCAATAGCATCAGCAGTCCTTTTTCAGCCTAAATCAGATTTTTCCTCAGCTCCCTCAATTTCAGCCAGAAAAATACCTGAAATTATAGAATAACACACAACTCAAAGTAAAATCTAGAAATATGAATTTTTCCTAAAAACTAATGGAAATAAACTAAAAACTAACTTGACTATACTAAAAATATATGAAATTAACCCCAAAAAGCGTATAAAATATCCGCTCATCAGTCATCTTGTAAATCTCAGTCAGGCAGATTCAAATGGTTATGGAATTTTGATAATTAAAATATAAATAAAACATAAAATAAGATAGAGTTACTTATGTAATTCATTGGTGAGAATTTCAGATAAGCGTATGGAGATGCTTTATTCCTTCTGAATCTCTGCTTTCCTACTGCCTCCATTCAATCATTCATACTCCTTTCCATGGCAAGCTGTATGTTGGGTATCACGGTCGTCAATGGCTACCTCATGTCCTCTCAGTGAAAATGGTCCAAATGCGCTGTCACCGCATGGCTAATCATCTGTCGGTTCTCACTCATGTTGGAATAGGATCCATTGATCCTTTTGCGTCTGTCATTACGCCCAACACTCGCGAGTTTGAAGCTCATCACAGTCATTCCATCCCAGATCCTACTCGAAATACCACAGACAATGTTTAGACTTTCTGGATCTCAAGAATGCTGCTAATTGATTCTAGCTTATACCACGAAGACTCTGATACGAACCAGGAGGCTAAGAGATACACACTTAGTGAAGGTAGAACGGAGGTGGTTGTCAGGCACGCGTTCATAGGTGAGAATGATGATGAGTGTCACGGATCATCATATTCATCAAGTTAAAGTGCGAGTGAATATCTTGGAATAAGAATAAGCTTGAATTGAATAGAAAAACAATAGTACTTTGCATTAATTCATGAGGAACAGCAGAGCTCCACACCTTAATCTTTGGGGTGTAGAAACTCCACCGTAGAAAATACATAAGTGAAAAAGGTCTAGGCATGGCCGTGAGGCCAGCCTCCATGATCTAAGAACTAAACATCCAGAGATTGATCAAAAGATCTAAAATGATCCAAAAGATTCAAATACAATAGTAAAAAGTCCTATTTATACTAAAATAGTTACTAGGATTTACAGAGATAAGTAATTGATGCAGAAATCCACTTCCGGGGCCCACTTGGTGTGTACTTGGGATGAGCATTGAGTTTTACACATGTAGAGACTTCTCTTGGAGTTAAACGCTTGGTTGTAGCCTGTTTCTGGCATTTAACTCTGATTTGCAACCTATTTCTGGCATTTAACTTCAGAATATGGCAGGAAGTTGGCGTTTGAATGCCAGTTTTCATCATCAAAACTCGGGCAAAGTATGGACTATTGTATATTTCTGGAAAGCTCTGGATGTATACTTTCCAACGCAATTGAGAGCGCACCAATTGGGTTTCTGTAGCTCCAGAAAATCCATTTCGAGTGCAGGAAGGTCAGAATCCAACAACATCTGCAGTCCTTCTTCAGCCTCTGAATCAGATTTTTGCTCAAGTCCCTCAATTTCAGCCAGAAAATACCTGAAATCATAGAAAAATATACAAACTCATAGTAAAGTCTAGAAATGTGAATTTTGCTTGAAAACTAATAAAAAAAGCTTTAGAGAATGCAGACTTAATTAAAGCATTTTATAATTCTTTTTTATAAGACACTTAGGAAAAGACGAGGGAAGAATGTGAAGTTGAGTTATGATAAAGAATTAAAAGATTGATGAAAAGAAGAGAGAAAGAAAAGAAGTAAGAAAATAAAAAGAAAGATGATAAAGAAAAGAATGTATTAAATAAAGGAATATCTGCAACAGGAGAGCGGAGACTAAAGATAAAAAGACTTTAAAAGACTGTCTGCCACAGGAGAGCAGGGAGCAAAGACTAAAAGATTTTAATGAATGTCTACCACAGTAGAGCAGATAGAAGAGAAGGTATTAGTTAAAGGGATCTCTACCGCAGTAGAGTAGAGAGCAAAGATTGAAAAGAAATTGAGTGTTGTTTGGGCCTTAGTGCCAAGTGTCTAGTGAGGACGGCGATACGTAACGCTCACTTGACACTATAACTCTATAAGGACGACTCAGTGAGAACGGCGATGCATAACGCTCACTGGAGACTGAAAGGAAGGTTCCCATGAGGACGGCGATGCGTAACGCTCATGGAGGGGACATTGATACTATAGGAACGGCTCAGTGAGGGCGATGCGTAACGCTCACTGGAGACCGTAAAGAAGGTTCCTATAAGAACCGGTTTAACCGTTTTAATAAAATAATAATTTAATTGTCCGAAATAGGTTTAAAAATATAGAAATGATATTTTGAGAATAAAAAGGTGAAATTTGATTTCAATGAATTTTTTTGAGTCGGAAAATGTATCTTTTTCAAAAAGTTTTTGTAAAGTAAAAATGCGTACTAGCGCTTAAGCCGGCAGTACCGGCTCTAGTCTATCCAGTACCGCGTATTTTGAAAAATGAGATTTTGGAAAAATTAAATTTATTGTTTTGAAAGGATAAAGATAATTTAGAGTCGAAAATCGGGTACTAATCTTAAAGGTTTTGGCCCAAAGTAGGCCAAACGGACCAAAAACACTTAGCGGGCCGGACCGGGTCCAAGTGAGCCCAAGTCCAACATATATATGCCCTAACTAATGAACTTTGAGCTCATTTTCATCGCAAAGAGAGAGAGAGGCGTGGTTTGAGAGAGGAGGGAGAAGAAAGGGGGGTGACACTATTCATTGTCACCTTTTGGGAGCTATAACTTGAGCTACGGAGCTCCGATTGACGAGCCGTTTATGGCCACACGAAGCTCTTGACAAGCTCTTCGTTTCTATTTAGGTATTTTTGGTAAGATTTTGAAACTCAAGCTCCATTTTCCAGCCCTAGAGTTTCTACGTTTTTGTGTTTGATTTTTTAGTAGACTTTGTGATTTTGCTTGTTTAGGTAATCTCTAGTAGCGGGTAATTTTGAGCTTTGCCCCAATCACTAT
Source organism: Arachis ipaensis (assembly GCF_000816755.2). Taxonomy (NCBI): domain Eukaryota; kingdom Viridiplantae; phylum Streptophyta; class Magnoliopsida; order Fabales; family Fabaceae; genus Arachis; species Arachis ipaensis. Next base: position 102,776,070 of record NC_029788.2, read on the forward strand.
TGGATAAGATAAGGAACCTCTATATCCTTGTGGTTTAGTGTAGTGTGAGATTTAGTTGTTAATTCATGGTTATGTTGTATGTATAAAGCTTGTTTTTGGAGTTGGTGATGGCTTTTGGTTTGGCTTTGGTGGTTTGGAGCTTGGTGGAAACTTGTTGGAATCAAGTTTGGTGTTTGAGCATATTGAAAATCGGCCAAGGTATGGTTTCCATTTCCTTTATGTAATATGTAATGTTTTTGGAAACTTAGGCTAGTAGACCTTAGGATAGGATTGAATTGATGTTAGTTATTGGTTGTTATTGATTATTGTGGTTGATGATGATTGTTGGAAATTATTGGTGTTGATGAGTATTGATGGTGATTGGTTATATTGATGATTCATGAGGATTATGAGAATTTATGGTAATAAGTAAATCTATAGTATTTATGATGGTTTGGAATTATGAATATGTGACTTATTAATTCTTGAATGGATTGTTGGTTATAATGGATATTTGTGATGTAGGAATTGTGGGGGAAATAGAGGATTTGAAACTAAATGATTTGAATATGGTGTAATGGTTGGGTGAATTTGGTATGGAAATGATGAAAATGTTAATTTTAGGTTGTTGAATGAATTGGAGGATAAGTGAATATGGATTTTTGGTGAACTTTGACAGATCATATCTTGAGCTACAGTTTTTGAAATTGAATGATTTTTGTATCAAATTAAAGATAATTTAAAGAGCTTTAAAATGGTATAGATTTTGTAGAGAAAGATATGATCGTTGGAAGTTAGTGCCAGAAATCTGAAATTCTGTGATGTTGCAGAATTGTGATTTCTGGTTTGTGTGAGCACGCACACTCTGGTGCGCACACACACGCTGGAAGGTGCATTCTGTTGAGGGCGTTCGCACGTATTTGTGCGTGTACACAGAATGAAAAATTTTACTTTCTGTGAGTACGCACACCCCTATGCGTACGCACACGTCTTGAAAATCCCCCTGAGCGTGCATACCCACAACCCTATGCGTATGCACACTGTCCTATTTTTCAATAAAAATCTTGTTTTTAACCGTTTTACCTTTTCGGCAAGCTTGCAAACTTTCGTAACACTTGTTTAAAACCTTTTTGCCAGTTTTAGGATCTTGAATCAAGGGAGAAAATAATAAAGAAATAAAAAGTGTATTTTAGTTATGAGTTTAGAGCTGGTGATCTAGGTTTGGAAGGTTTGTGTAATTTCTAGTTTGAGTGGTGAGTGTTGAGTTATGAAGTATACGGTTGAAGAGATTTTTGAGAAGTTGGAAACTGGTAATGGTTATGATGAGTTGAGGGCTTGGAAATGAATGAGGAAATTATTGGATTATATGGGATTGTGCGGAGCCTATATCCCTGGCGTGGCAGATTTCTCTGCTGCATGAGTGTGCGAGGCCTATATCCTTGGCGTGGTAGTTTTTTCTGCTGCATGAGTAGTTGTGATTGTTTTCTTCTCTGCTGCATGAAGTGTGTGGGGCCTATATTTCCGGCGTAGTAGAATCCTTATTGCGTGAGTGTGCAGAGCACTATATCTCTGGCGTAGCAGATTCGCTGCTGCATGAGTGTGCAGGGCACTATATCTCTGGCGTGGCAGAAAATGCTACATCCGGAAGGATGTCTCTGGTTGGCATTTACAAACTGACAAGTGATATCACGAGCCAATAGAACAGGCATTCATCATATGCATCTCTTATGTGCCTGTTTGCTTTGATTACTTGAGTTTTTGCCTAATTGTATAATATGCCTACCTGCTTCTTGAATTACTTGTTATATATGAATACTACCTGTGTTTTACTTGCTTGCATTATCTGTGATTGTCTAGTGCTGAGGAGGTTAGGTAGGCGGTGGCGATGGGATCGCACGGAGGGTAGGTTGGTGAAGGCTGTGGGATAGCGGTGACTAGTTTTAGTTAGAAATCCCCTAAGTTTAGATAATCCTGTTCATGGTTTATGGTTTATATTATTTATTTTGTTAAGGCTTGAATATTCTCTATCGATGTGAAGTTCTAGGATTGTCTTAGACGTCCCGGAATCGTATATCTTACATTATTGGGCACTGTTATCATACTGAGAACCTCCGGTTCTTATTCTATACTTTGTTGTTGTTTTCAGATGCAGGTTGCAACCCAGCATGGTGAGTTTGCAGATGTGGTAACAGAGCGGAGTATGATCTTCCTTAAGTTTTCTTTCATTTTACTTTTGTTGAAGTACTCTCACCTTTTGTATATTTAACGTTGTTGCCTTAGAGGCTTTATTTCTAAAAAACTTTGAGAGATAGGTTGTTGCTGTTTTAAACTTCAAAACTCTATTGTATTCAGTTAGATTAGCCGGCCTAAACTCCGCAGGCTGTGACTAGTCCTCTTTTTGATATTTCATACTTATATATATATCTTGTTAATTTAATTATTGCCTTGTGTATCCTGGAGCTATCTACAAGGTTTTATATGTATTACGTTTTGTCCTGTTCGTGCTTGCGTGTTTAGTTATCGTGTGTGAACGCTCCCTGTTTTGTAAATCCACTTTATGCTATTCTTGAGTTTTTATTCCTTCATCGGGCTTCTAGTATTACTATTTCCTTCTAAATATATTATATATTATAAGTTTAGAACTGTTGTGGCACTTTGTTATCCTTCGCTTTACGGCTAGAGGTAAGGCTTAGGGTAACGGGATGCTACAGTTCTCCATGAGGACGGCGATGCATAACGCTCATAGAGGGGACGTTGGCTGAGATAAGGACGGCGGTACGAAATGCTTATCTCAGGACCAGTGTCGGAAATTGGGCAACAAACTAACACATGAGCTCATGGCCTGCATAGGACTAAACATGCATCATACTTGTTTGCGCATACTTGTTGTGATTATGTTTCATAATTGTGTGTGCTTGTGATTGGATTATATGTTCTGTAATTGCCTTCTGATTTGTGTTTGTCTTGCATTATTTGTGCCTATGATTGATTCTGTTTTGTGATTGAGTTTTGATGGTGATTCGTGTTGAATTGGACCCTAGGCCGAGTTGATTTAATTTGGACAAAAAACCGAGTTGATTTAATTTGGGCCAAAGGCCGTGATTGGAAGGACCAGCAGTAGGCTTTGGTTAAAATGGTTTCTTAGTAAGCGGTGAAATATATGAAATGTCATTTTGCGTGAAATTTTTATAAGAAAAATAAGAGTTTTAAATTTGGATGATGAACTTAACTTCTAACCCCGACCTTACTAAGAACTTCCCAATTCTTACCCTCTATTTCCATCCCTTTCAGCTACAGGTGCGAAGGCTTATTGCGAAGTTGCGGGAGCACAGAGGAATATGTTTACGGGTTGAGTTGTTAGAATTTATTTTTTCCCTCGTCTTGTCAGTTAGAGTTTTATTTAGAGAGGTAGTCGGTAGGTTCTGTAATTGCTTTTGTATGTAATACTACAATGTATTATTAATATTAAGTATGTGAATATGTGTTATTTGTTCTTGTTGAAAAAGTTATAAGTTTTAGTAAAACCATCGATAGTTTTATACGTAAATGCTCAATATTAAATAGATAATAAAAGGAATTAGGTTAGTAACGCCTCACTTTTGGTACGATCATGAGGTGTTAAAAGTTAGGGTGTTACACAATGACTGTTAAAAAAATATATATCAACAAAGAACATGAAGTGCATGCAGGAGGAAATTTTTTTGAAATAAATTAAAAAAATTATTTATTTTCCAAAATAAATAATTTCATCTTTAATTTTTAGAATACTTTTTTTGGAGTTTGAAACAAGTTTATCAAGAATTTACTAAATGAAATTTGCCGACAAACTTCATTGAAACCAATAAATTCCTATACTTGTTTCAAATTCTTAAAAAAAAAACATTTTAAAAATTAAAGATAAAATTATTTGTTTTAGAAAATAATTGTTTTTTTAAATTTATTTCAAAAATCTTTTCGTATGCAAGAAGATGCGCAAAATGAATACACATTTTTATTAAGTATTGATCCTACACTTTCTATCGAATACTTTATGTAAATATTTGTTTCCATTATAACCATATGTACGTGCATATGGATTCCAACAAGAATCTTTTAATTTTTAAATATATACAAGTATTATAATAATATTCTCATAAATTATGTATACAAGTTTTATAATGAGATTCTTATAGGATGCTTGATCCCAAAAAATTTTAAAAGATTATTATTTTGTTAGGTTGTTCAATATAACTATTGATGAAGATTGTAAAGTTCTCAGACAACGTGAAACCAATGATTAAATAAAGAAAAATATATGGAATCAAGAGAAACAAAATCACATTAATTTATATTAATAATTAATTTAAGTAAACCTAATTAAAATCTATAAAAATCTTCCTATTCTCTTTCACATTAACCTACCCACCTCCAACACTCACACACAGACCTCTCTCTCTGACATCTGACTCGTCGGATTCGCCACCATCGATAAGAACCACTTCTCTTTCGTGAACCAGACGTGTTATCACCGACATTTGGCTTAAACTTAATTGATTACACCTTCAACTAAGAAGACATACGTCAACAGGATCCAGATGTAAATCATCCTTTAGAAAAAAAGTTGACAGCCAGCCTTGCAAGGCCTAAAACACCTTGAACAAAGTATACCATAGCAACGGCGATAAGTCTACACCAAACAATGTGATGTTTCTCATACGGTATTTATTCTTTCTAGGAACACTTGTTTTACTATTGGAGCAAGCTTTCAGATCTGTCTCGGTTGTTAATATATCCCCTTTTCCTGCACCTCCATCAATCGTGCACAAACAAGCACAAGCAGAGTACACTAATTAAAACAAGCAATCATAACAATTCAATCAACCGATCAGTGTCAGCTAATCCTTAAAATTCAACATAATCTAAATACTAATATTGGTTGGCAGAAATAGTTGAACTAAGAACTGTATTCAACGACCACAATTACAGAAATATAAAAAAATATTTATTTAATATGAAAAAAACATCCTAATACTTAACAAAAGAAATATCTAATTATATTTTAATAAAAATAATTAAATATCTATAAAATTTAAAAAAAATATGAAATTTTTAAAGAAATAAAGATATTCACATTTGCAATACAAAAAAATTCAAAAAATATATTAAAGAACATCCATTTAGTATGAAAAAGAAACATTCTGATACTTAGCAGAAGAAACATCCATATATATTAATTCATAGAGATTTTAAATTCACCCAAAAATATTTAACTAATTTTTGACTAATACTCTTTTGGTTCCCTAGCATTGTTCATAACGATGTCTTTATTTTATTCGTAAACTGCAACACGTTAGAGTAGCTCTAATCCCCTAACATATGTGTAAATTGCTAATATTCATAAATCATAATCGTTTACGTACTTTATAGTAATTTACATAGAGTACATTTAGGATCGAAATGTAATCCTTTATAAATGCATAATTTAAAATTTCATTTTGTTTAAATATATAAATTGTTATTAAAATTATTTTATTTAATTTAATATTATAATTTATATATATAATATT
>NC_029788.2:102781848-102796424 GCF_000816755.2 Arachis ipaensis
AATATTATCTTGGATTTTATTTTCAATCGCTGACTCTACGTTGCTTCGCTAGAACTTTTACATTCAATTATTTTCGGATTGAATGCAGAAGAAAATTAAAAAGTAACATCTGCTTTTCTTCAAATTACTCGTACTTAGTAGTTCACAACACGTAAAAGGTTCATCCTCACGGCTCAGTAGATTGATACGCTAGCCACTCCTAAACTAATTCAAGAACTCATTATGAAGGCTTTAATTTGAACGTATTAGGTTGGTTTCCTTAAATTTGATAGAAGCATGAGAAAAGCATAGCTTCCTACAACTAAATGGAATTCAGATCGATAAGAATAAAAAGGAATGATAATTCCAACAGTTTTCCTCTTTCATCCAATCCATTTGAACATTTGTTGTTGAAGAAAATGAGGAACCATGATGTATATATCATGATTTTTTTAAGCTTAGAAAAGGGAAAGATGTATATATCATGATTTTTTTAAGCTTAGAAAAGATGTATTTTATTGGATCATGGAAATAAGAGATATATCACAAAATTGTAGGAAATCACACCCAAAAAAAAAAAGCAATGCAATATAACTTTTCGAACTTGTGATTTGTTATCAATCTATAGTGTAGTGGTTCTTCAGGGTTTAGTGGGAGTACGTACTCCGTACTCTGTATAATTTTGAAAATTGAAGATGAGCGGTGGAGTGAGCGGGGAAGAGACTTTGAGGGTGAAACACGGTGAGGCAGCCAGTAATATCGGCGGAAGAGATAAGGGGGAGAGCGGGGGAGGGATTGCATCAGGGGAAAAGGAGGATCATATTTCGGGAAGGATTTCTAAGCCTTTGAAGGTTTCTTTCAGGGACAAAGTTGTGGGTTCCAAGATTGCTAAAGCTTTTTCACTTGTTGAAACTTTATCGGGAGATAACATTGCGGTAGTTTCTGGGAAGCAAGGAGATCTCTTGCCACCGAGTGTCACGTTTACCCAAGAAGCTAAGAATTGCTTGGCAGAACCTTATAAGGATGCTATAGTGATTAAGGTGCTAGGTAAACATTATAGCTACACTGTATTGTCTCATAAACTCCGAACGGTATGGAGGATTAAGGGAGGTTTTGATTTATTGGACGTGGGATTTGACTACTTTCTTGTGAAGTTTGATGTAGTTGAGGAGCGAGAAAAGGTTCTCTTAGGAGGTCCGTGGATGATCGAGGGAAATTATGTGGCTGTGAAGCCTTGGGATCAAGAGTTTAGATCAAGTGAAAACTATTTTGGAGCAACTTTAGTGTGGATTAGAATTTCCGGATTACCAATTTGGTGCTACCAAGAAGATGCAATGCTCCGTGTTGTGGCTGCAGTTGGCATTCCCGTTAAGGTTGATTTGGCAACAAAATTAGCTGAAAGAGGACGATATGCTCGAGCCTGTGTTCAGATAGATTTAGGATTGCTAGTGACTAAGAAGATTCATGTTGAAGGTGTTGAATATGAGGTTTTGTCATGGTAGCCCCAGAGTGAAAGGTTCACGTCCTTTTAGGTTCCAAGCTGCGTGGGCAACACATCCTTCTTATAAACATGTTATTAGTAAGGCTTGGAATCAAGAGTTTGGAAGTGTTACCAAAAGGCTTAAGATGGTTCAACAGGCTTCTTTGGACTTCAACTCAAAGATTTTTGGAAATATTTTTGTGCGAAAACATAAGCTGGAATATCAGATTGATCAGATTCAACGGCGTTTGGAGGTTACCGATGTGTTATCTCTGAGAATTAAAGAAGCTGAACTGAGGGAAGATTACAATAGGCTTTTGTTGCAAGAGGAACTTTTTTGGTACCAGAAATCTAGAGAGCAGTGGGTCAATTATGGGGATAGAAACACTAAATTCTTTCATCTTCAGACTTTGGTACGTAGAAACCATAATAGAGTACATGGATTATATGTTAGAGATGGGTCTTGGTCTACTGATCCAGATATTCTCCAGGAAGAAGCTCTCGCTTTTTACAAGAATCTCTTTGGTCTTGGGTTGCTCTATTGAGGGCGAAGTATCTGAGGAATGGGGGAGTTTTAGATGGCCCTGTCCCTTTCAATGCTTCTCATGTTTGGAAGAGTATCTCAAAGGCTTTTGGTGCTCTTAAGGATGCCTTCTCTTGGTGCGTTGGGTCACTTGATCAATCTTTTTGGTTTGACAATTGGAGTATTGAGGGTCCAATTGCTCAAGATGTCCTTTTTGTACATATATCTGACTCTGATTTAACTATTAGAGACGTTTGGAAAGATGGTCAATGGAATCTCCATGATATTTTCTCTATCATTCCAGAAGATGTCAAACAGCGTTTGAATGCTTATAATCCAGATTTGAATGCTGGAGAGAGTTTGGGTTGGTCGTGGGGTGTGGCATCTTCTAGACTTTACTCAGCTAGGAGTGGGTACAGTTGGCTAGCCAAAAGAAAGTTTGACTGGAATGAGCATGATAATTGGTTGTGGATATGGCGACTGCATATTCCTGAGAAGTACAAGTTCTTGATTTGGCTCAGTCTTCATAATGCTATTCCTATTTTTTTTTCAGAGTTTCGTTTGGGTCGTGGTTTAGCTTTATCTAGCACCTGTCATCGATGTCAGAATGGTTCTGAATCAATTCTTCATTGTCTTCGGGAGTGCCCTAGTGCCAAGGAGGTCTGGAACCTTTTAGGCCTGTATTCAGATAACTCGAATTTACATGATTGGCTCTATAGAGGTGCAAGGAGTGAAAATATTTTTCTTTTCTTTTCGACCATCTAGTGGATTTGGAGAAGCAGGAACCATGACTTATTTAATATAGATGATTCATGGAGTGCTAGTAAAGTGGTGAGTTTGATTCATAGTTCAGTAAGGGAGTTTCACACTATTTTTGCTATGCATCAATCTCTGTCTCCTCCTTCACTTTGTTTGCATTGGGTTCCACCTCCAGTTTATTCTGTTAAATTGAATTGTAATGCTAGTTGGTTTGCTCCTTCTGGCTATGCTGGTTTTGGTTGTATCATTCGCAATTCTGATGGATGTTGGTTGAAAGGTTGCACTGGGAAAGTCGAAGTGTGCAGTGTTCTTTTTGCTGAATTGTATGCAATTTGGAGAGGCTTACTTCTTGCTTGGGAGAGTGGATTTCGTGAGGTTATTTGTGAAACAGACTGTTTAGAAGCTCTTTTCTTGGTAAACCAAAGAATGCTTGGTAAGGATATTCCGGAATGGGATTTGGCAAAACATATACAGGAGGTTATGAATTAGAATTGGAGAGTCTCTATTCTTTTAATTCAGAGGACTGCAAATAGTGTTGCAGATTGTATGGCTAAAACAGCTGCTTCTGTCGCGGACATTCACTCGAATTGGAGCCAACCATGGAGTGAGCTTCAACATCTAATAGATTTAGATATGACCCTAGCCAATTAATTTGGTTTTGTCTCTTTTTTTTCTTTCTTTTCTATTTAGTCACAAAAAAAAATATCACAAAATTGTAGAAGAGAAATAAAAAAATTAGATAATCAAATTTAAAAAATTAAGATGTAAGAGCCATATTTCTGCATATAATTTTTTATTTTTTTAATCACAAATCTGATGGTTGAATTTGTGTTTATGATTTTTTTTTGTTTTAAATTACAAATCTGAAAGCTAGATTTATATATTAGTAAAATTTTATTACAAAATCTAATTCTCAACTTTCTTATTTTCACATTAAAAAAATAACTTAATTTATCCACACCAATAAATAACCTATCATATTTGTTCATTTAAAAAAATTAGCTTCTTAAACTTTGATATAATCCAAATATTTTTATATTTTATTTTAATTTTGGCCTTGATAATTGATATATATTTGAATATCTTTTTATGCAAATCAGTATTTAAATTGACAATTATTGACCACTTATCCATATCAATGAATAATATATCATATTTATCTATTTTTAAAAAATTAGTATTTGAAATAAAAAAAATTAGAATCTGAAAGGTGAATAATCCAATATGTTCAACGACAAATTTCAATAAAACATATGTTGAATGTAAATTTCGTAAACTAATTTAGCAATTTCAAAATTTTTTAGAGATATTCGCAACACATCTATAAGAACTTAACTTTTTTGGAAATTTTTTATATTCTTTTTATTTCAACAATTTGTTTTAAAGTCCTTTATGTCACAATTGTAGTTGTTGAGTTAAGAAATTAACTAATTTCAATTGATGATGGCAAACATTATTTTATTGGGTTAATCATCCAATTAGTTTTTAATTGTGTTTGATAAAGTGATGCATGCCAAAATTAATAGAAACAGCAACCCAAATGCAAGGAATCAAAATCATTGCTGGTGGGTCCTTCTAACCAACGAAGCCCATAGAAAATAATGGAAAGAAAACTGCTGGACAAAATAAAACAAATCCAACCTAAGCCCATGAAGACTCCATCAAGCTGAAGAAAATCCAAGCCCAAAGTACTTCACTCAAGCTAATGCCTTCCAAGCTCTTCACATTTGCTTCGGTCAGACTCAAAGAAAAGAAAGAGAGAGCTTCGTTCCTCACTCATTCACCATAGAAGAAAGAAAGAGAAAGCTTAATCCAAAAGGCAAAGGTCTAATCACCCAAATCAACCTAATTCTAGCTAAGTCAGAAGCTAAATGTGATTTATTTTTATTTGCATGTAATTTACTTTCTTCACTCCTTCTCCAACTCTCTGCTATTCTATTTTGGGATAAATGGAGAAAGTGATTTCTGATAATCACTGTTGTGAATCAAAGGCCAAAATTGTTTCTTGGGGACAAAGTTATAGCTCAAGGGTTCAGATTTGGGTTTACCATTGAACAGCTTTTTCATAACTTCCCTGAGGCTTTTGATCAAGCAAAAAGGCTCAGATTCAAAATTTCTAATTTAGAGATTAATTGAAAATGGTGAAATGGTAAGTTGACAGCACACAACTCGATGAATTGACTCAGAGGAAAGCAACTCAGCAACTTGGAAAGAGATACAAAAGAAAGATTTTCAATTTTCTAAAAGGAAGGAGAAAAGAACCAGAGTCTGAGTTTCATAGAGAGCTTCCTTAGAAAGTTCAACGTTTTAGACAGTGCTATCTAAAGAAAGAAGCATTCTGCCAAGACGAAGAACTTGATTAGTGTTTGCTCAACCTGGTTCATTTTATAGCAACAAAGGCTGTTAAAGTATCAATCTCCTTCATGTTTTACAGATTGTAATTTTATTTTCAATGTATATCTTTCTGTAATTTCTTGAAAGGTAAAAGGCTGAAAGAGAGAGCTTAAGAAAAAGCCAAAGAGTGACAAAATGTTGAGTGAAACACTTGAGAGAAAAGCCTAGAGTGATTTCAGATTTCTTTAGGTTGTTTCTATTGTCTTGTATCCAGTTCCTGTGAGGTACCCCTTTCTTAGTTGAGTTAGCACTAAGAGTGAAGAGTTAGGTATTAGCATAATCAAGTCAAGTTAGGTTAGAACTTGAGAGGAAAAGGATTGTGTCAATCCTTTGAAATTGGTGTATGTAATACTTTAACTATAGTGAAAATTCCACCACTGTTGTGGTGGAGACTGAATGTAGGTTGCATTGCACAAGGCAACTGAACCAGGATACATGATGGTGTCATCTTCTCTCTTCCCTTCTCTGTTCTGTTTTCTGACATTCATGAGACAAAACAAAATTATCTCATAAATTTTTCGCTGCTGAATTCAAACAGATTCAGATTGAAAGTTTGTAATTAAAGAGTTATTTTATTAAAGTAAAAGAAGGCCATAGATTCAACCCCCTTCTCTAAGCCTTCTACAACCTTCAATTGGTAATTAGAGCCATGGTCTCAAGAATCAAGCTTCACTGCTTGGAACAAAGGTCCAACGGCGAACAACTTGGGCACAACCACAGTTGCCTACACTCTAACAGAAGGCCAATCAAACAATAGCCCTCCCTTCTTTAATGGAAAGAACTATGCCTACTGGAAAGAGAGGATGCGGATCTTCATCCAAACCATTGATTATAACATATGGAAGATTGTTGTAAGCGGCCCCAAAATTCCAACAAAAACAAGTGCTGATGGAGTGGTGACTCCAAAACAAGAAAATGAATGGAATGATGATGACAAGAAGAAAGTGGAGCTGAACGCTAAAGCCATCAACCTTCTTCACTGTGCTATTAGCTTTAAAGAGTATCGGAAGGTGTTTAGATGCAAGACAGCTAAAGAGATCTGGGAGAAACTCTAGGTTACACACGCACTAAACAGGTCAAAAAAACGAGGATTGATGGTGCACAAAACTAGATCTGCAGAATTCGCACAGATAGACCAGCAAGTATACCAGGTCGTCCAAGTAATACCTGAGGTAAGTCAGGATCAATTCCACGAGGATTGTTAGTTTGAACAAGCAGTGGACACCTTGCAGATCTTAGTTAGGCGGATAGAAAATTATGAGTTGTCACGGAAAAAGCATGAAACAAAATAAATAAATAAATAAAGGTTACTGGATAAATAGGAATTCAATGGTATAGAATGGTTGAGGCTTCGGAGATGCTTTGTCTTTCTGGATTAACTTTTCTTACTGTCTTCTTCAATAACCTTCTGATTCCTTCAATGGCAGCCGTAAGTGATTAACTCGTGTCCTTTCATCAAGTTAACCTCTTCTACTGCAGCAATCCACCATGTTGAGATGACTCATGTCCTCTCATCAAGCCACCTCTAGGTTTCTCACTATAGCAGAAGATGAAGCTCTAAGCAGTCCACGCCCCTTCACGATCCTACTCAAGGTGCCACAGACAAGGCAGATCTTCCGGATCATAAAGTGCTGCTTCTTTGACTCTAGCCTTAATGCCACAGAGACTTCACGCACCCATAGTCAACGGAATTATATGTCATGTATCCAAGGTTGCTCAGATGCTCTATAGAAATCCGCAATGCAATCTCTAGCTTTAGTTCAATGCTATTCGGGTCAGGAATTGCACGGAACCTAGGTAGAACAAGGGTGATTGTCACGGGTCACCATCAATTCATAAGATGAAGAACAAGGTTGCATAAGAGAATAGAATCAGACATATTGAAGGAAAACAGTAATATTATTGATCCATGAAACTCAGCAGGGCTCCTAACCTTAACCTTAGGAGGTTAGTGACTCATATTGTACAAAAGTAGTATAAGAATGGGGGAGGAAGAAGATCCTAAACATGGGTGATCTTCTTCTATATATACTAAACTAATGACTAAGGATTATAGAAATAAGATAAACTAAGTTGATAGTGCAAAAATCCACTTCCGGGACTCACTTGTTGAGTGTTTGGGCTGAGCTTGAGTGTCTCCCACGTGCTAGTATCCCTTGGGGGCGTTGAACACTGGCTAGGGACCTCCTCTTGGGCGTTGAACTCCAGTTGCTCCCCTGTGGGCGTTGGACGCCAGGAATGAGGCTGGTGGCTGGCGTTGAATACCAGTTTTGGGCCTTCATTTCCGAAATAAAGTATGGACTATTATGTATTCTGAAAAGACCTGGATGTTAGCTTTTCATAGCCATTAAGAGTGCTCTATTTGGACTTCTGTAGCTCCAGAAAAGCTCCTTCGAGTGCACGGAGGTCAGATCCTGACAACATCTGCAGTCTTTTCTCTGCTTCTGAGTCAGACTTCTGCTCAAGCTCTTCAATTTTAGCCAGAAAATCTTTGAAATCACCATAAAACACACAAACTCAAAGTAGAATCCAAAGATGTGAATTTTGCACTAAAACCTATAAAAATATAATAAAATTTAAACAAAACATACTAAAAACTATATGAAAACAATACCAAAAAGCGTATAAAATATCCGCTCATCAATTGATATGCTATGAAAAGAGTATGAGATGTTCAACATGAAGGACGGAGAAAGTATTGATGAAGTGTTTGAGAGATTCTCAATCATAATCAACAACCTTGATGCTATGGGTACAACATACTCAGAATAAACTCTAGTGAGAAAAATCCTTAGAAGCCTCACAAAGGAATGGAAAACAAAGGCCACTGTCCTAACCGAAAGCAATAACTTAAGTCCCATAACCTATGATGAGTTGAGAGGGAAACTTCTTGCCTATGAAACCCCAAACACAAACTAAGACTCAAAGAAAAAGGGAATAGCCCTTAAGTCAAGAGTTGAATAAAAAGAAAGTGAGTCTAGTGATAGCTTTTCAGATGATAAACTTGTGTTTTTTTCTAGAAGACTTAAAAGGCTAATGAGGAATAAAGGCAAGTACAAGGGCTCAAGCTCAAAAGAGTATAAGAAGGACTTGAGCAAAGTGGTATGTCACCATTGCAAGGAGGCTGGACATCTCAAATACAATTGTCCAAAACTCAAGAAGGAGGACAAAGAGAAGAAAGAAAAGAAGAGAGTGCTCATGGCATTTTGGGAGGACCTCGAGAATGATTCGGAAGAGGAAGAAGACTCCGAATGTGAAGCTCATATTTGCTACATGGCTGGTGAGGAACAAGTCGATGAGGTAAATTATTATGACTTGTCCATAGATGATTTACATGTTATCATTGATGATCTCACCCTCAATTCTGAAAAATTGTTGAATAAATATAATAAATGCAAATCTGAAAAAGAAATGCTTAAAGCTGAAAATGATTTTTTGAGAGAAAAGGTGAAGGAAACTGAATGTGCTTTGGATATTATTGAAGAAAATAGATTTTTGAAATCTGAACTTGAAAAACTAAAAGGAAAGCACATTGTGGATCCTTCCCAAGAGCTCATTGCTGAAAACGAGAGATCAAATGAAATGATAAAGAGACTGAATAGGGATTTAGCAAAGTTTGCTCATGATTCAAGAAACTTGGACAAACTACTTGCAAATCAAAGACCATTGTTTGAAAAATCTGGTTTAAGATATGTGATAAAAGATAATGCAGTTTCTGATAACTCCTCCACAAAATTCATGGCCTCTTTCTCAAAAATAAAATCAATTATCAACAAATCTGGTTTGGAACTTATTCCCACCCACGAAGAGGAATTTGAAAATTCTTATTTTGATAAAACTGAATCATCTTCAAGAATGATCCGATTTCAAACAAAGCAGGTCTGGGCTATGTTTCAACCAATGAGATCAAGTTCCAAAATCCATCTTTTCAAAACAAAACCTCATTTTCAAAAGGCCCAAATGCTTTCGAAAATTCTGACTGAATGCTTTTGCAAAAAAGAACAATAAAAATAGAAATCACTTTGCTAAAAGAAATGCACATCTTCCAAAAATCAGAAAAATTAAGGTCTTTAATCATTTCCAGCATCATAATTCACGTCTTTTTCAGCAACATGCTTCAAAAAATCATTGCTTTAATTGTAAGAAAGTTGGTCACTCTTACTTACAATGCTTCATTGAAAAAAGAAAAGTAGGAAACCAGATTTACAATGTTGTTTGTGACTTTAATGTACTTGGGCAACCAAGGTGGATTAACTTCAAAGGATCCAAATTAATTTGGATACTATGGTTGATTGAAATCTTATGCAGATGTGCCTAGCATCCAAGAAAAAGAAAGATATGTGGTACTTGGATAGTGGGTGTTCTAGTCACATGATTGGAAGGTCAATTTTCTTCATCAAACTCAACAAGTATGATGGAGGTTTTGTGACCTTTGGAGATGACGGAAAAGGTAAACTTGTTGCTGTTGGAAAAGTAGGTAATAATCACTCTACTTTCATTGATGATGTCTTTTTGGTTAATGGTTTAAGGCATAATCTTTTGAGTATATGTCAATTGTGTGATTTGGGTTATTTAGTGACTTTCAAAAGATTGGAATGCTGTGTTGTAGATAAAAAGACCAATAATGTATTGTTTATAGCTAAGCGATGTGATAATGTGTATGGACTTACACTTGATGAACTAAAAGATTAAAATGTAGCTTGTTTCCACTCTAAAGAATCTGAAAAGTGGCTATGACACAAGAGATTGGGCCATGCTAGCATATTTCAAATAAATAAGCTTGTTAAGAAAGAATTAGTAAGAGGTCTTCCTTTGATAAAATTTGACAAAGACATCACTTATGATGCTTGTCAAATGGGAAAACAAACAAAGAATTTATTTAAATAAAAAAAAGACATCTCTACTAATAGACCACTTGAATTGTTACATATTGATTTATTTAGTCCAACAAGAACTCAAAGTTTAGGTGGTAAAAATTATGGTTTGGTAATTGTGGATGACTACACTAGATTTGGTTGGGTTTTATTTCTTACTCATAAAAATGAAGCCTTTTCGGCTTTTGAAATTTTTAGCAAGAAAGTTCAAAATGAAAAGGATTTAAAGATCACATCAATAAGAAGTGATCATAGAACTGAATTTGAAAACCAATTATTTGAATCCTTTTGTGAGGAATTTGGAATATCACACAACTTCTCTTGTCCAAGAACACCACAACAAAATGGTATTGTTGAAAGAAGAAATAGAAGTATTCAAGAAATGACAAGAACTATGCTTTGTGAGAGTAATGTTCCAAAATTTCTTTGGGCTGAAGCAGTTAACACAGCTTTCCACATTTTGAATAGAACTATCATAAGGAAATTTTTGAAGAAAACACCTTATGAACTTTGAAAAGGTCACCCACCAAATTTAAATTACTTGCATATCTTTGGATGCAAATGTCTTGTTCTAAATAACAAAGATAATGTGGGAAAATTCGATCCAAAGGCATATGAGTGTTTATTTGTAGGATACTCCACAAATAGTAAAGCATATAGAGTTTATCCTCAAGATTCTAGAATAATTGAGGAGTCCATACATGTTATATTTTGTGACACTAACTTGGTTCAAAGCATTTTAGAAGATTGTGATGCAGGTAATCATGTTCAAAAGGATGATGAAAAAGAATGAAAATTCTGAACAAAATGAATCTGAAAATACAGTTGTAGAAAATTCTGCAGGAAACAATTTTGTTTTGTCTCATGAATCTGGTGAACATCCTAAAACCACCAGTTCATTGAATCCCTCAGTGACCGAATCTGCTTCTAAGTTCACAAGACCTTGTGAATGGAGATTCCTCAAGAACTATCCTCAGGAGTTTGTCATTAGGGATGTCTCACAAGGTGTCAAAACTCGTTCCTCCACAAGAAAGGCAAATGAAGAAACAAACATTGATTTTCTCTCTCAAATGGAGCCTCAAAACATCAAGGAAGCTCTTGATGACCCCTCTTGGGTAAAGGCAATGAAGGAAGAGCTTCATGAGTTTGAAAAGAACCATGTTTGGACATTAGTTCCAAAGTCAAGTGACAAGAAAGTGACAGGCACCAAGTGGATATTCAGTAACAAGTTGGGTGAAGATGGAAGCATTGCTAGAAATAAAGCAAGATTGGTGGCACAAGGATATGACCAAGAAGAGAGAATAGATTTTGATGAATCCTTTGCCCCTGTTGCCCGACTGGAAGTCATAAGACTTCTTGCTTATGCTACTTATTGTGGTTTCAAATTGTATCAAATGGATGTGAAATGTGCATTCTTGAATCGTGTAATAGATAGAGAAGTGTATGTGGCACAGCCACCTGGTTTTGAAAATAAGAAATTTCCTAACCATGTTTTCAAACTATCAAAAGTTCTTTATAGTTTAAGGCAAGCTCCTAGAGCTTGGTATGAGAGACTTAGCTCTTTTCTCTTGAAAAATGATTTTCAAAGAGGCACCACAAACACTACTCTATTTATTAAGAATTCTAATGATTCTTTCATTCTAGTCCAAATTTATGTTGATGACATTATTTTTGGATCAGCCAATGAATTCTTTTGTACTGAATTTGGAAAACTCATGACAAGTGAATTTGACATGAGTATGATGGTTGAACTTAATTTTTTCCTTGGGCTTCAAATTAAGAAAACTAAAAATGGTATTTTTATTCATCAAGAGAAGTATGCCAAGGAACTAGTTAAGAAATTTGGTATGAAAAATGCCAAACCCATGGAAACTCCCATGCACCCTAATTCAAAATTAAAAAAGGGAGAAACTGAGAAAGATATTGATGAGACTAGGTATAGAGGAATGATTGGATCTCTCATGTACCTAACTTCCTCTAGACCTGACATTGTTCAAAGTGTTGGAATGTGTTCTAGATTCCAATCAAAACCAAAAGAATCACATTTTTCAGCAGTTAAAAGGATCATTAGATATGTTCATGGCACATCCAATTTTGGTATATGGTATCCTAAGATTGATGATTTTTCTGTAGTTGGTTATTGTGATGCAGATTTTGCTGGAGATAGAGTTGATAGAAGGAGAACATCAGGTATTTGTTGCTTTCTTGGAAAGTCTCTTAACGTGTGGTCAAGTAAGAAGCAGTCCACAGTGGCTTTATCCACTACAGAGGCTGAGTATATAGTTGCTTCTTCTTGCTGTTCTCAGCTTATTTGGTTGAAAACTCAACTTGCTTATTATAATTTAAATGCTGAAAATATTCCTTTATTGTGTTACAATATGAGTGCCATTAATATTTCTAAAAATCCGATGTTTCACTCTAGAACTAAACATATTGAAGTAAGATTTCACTCAATAAGAGAACATGTTCAAAAAGGGAATATTAGCATTCAATTTGTTAAATCAGAGGACCAATTAGCATATATTTTCACCAAACCTCTAGCTGAAGACAGATTCTTCATGCTTAGGACTACTCTAGGGATTTTAAGTCATGATTCATTATTTGCGCATTGCTGATGTGTTTGTTGAAGTTTTTGTCTCACGGGATGGGATGAGACAATTCTGGGCAAATGAAGAACTATCTTTCTGAACTTCATTTTCTGGGCTATAATGCACGTGCTGAATCATCTGGACTAACCCTAAAATTCATATTCTGAGTGGTCCAACATGTTTTCTTAAAACACTACTATCTTTGGGCCCAATGAGTGTTACATATGATGCTCCAATATGTTTCCTTAAATACTTGTTTTCTTTTATTTTTATCTTTATGTTTTATTTTTATTCTTTTTGTCTTTTAGTGAAAAAGTTTTATTTAAATCAGTTTTTTAATATTTAAATGTTTTTTTAATTAAAACACTTTCTTCTTGATGTCAAGTCTTTTCAAGGTGAAATCATAGATGATGCAGTTGCATGTTTCAAGAAACCTTTTTTCATGGTGTGGTTACCAACCTTCAATCTTCTCCCTTCATAACTCCTTTCTCCAATCCTTCGGTTTCTTTCCCCCACTACCTTTAGTGCTTTTCTTCGTTCAAAACCAAGGTCCATCCAAATGAAGAAGAAAACTATTCTTCAAAAGCCTCCTCATAAAAAGGTTCTCAAGCTCCCAACAACATCAAAACTTTCCACACGCTCTCAAGATCAGACATTTACACTATCTCCTTCTCCTCCTACTTCTCCTCCTCGCACAGACCCTATGGCTCGCACAAAAAATCCCTCAAGAGTGAACCAATTTCACTTGTGCTCAGTTGTACTGTATAGTGAACCATATCATCTTTTCTCAAAGTGGCTCATATCAAAGGGTGTCTTACATTGATACTCTAGTTTTGCATGCTATTCTCACAAAACAGAAATCTCTTTTGCATATTTAATGGTAAGATATATGTTTGAATGTGTTAGAAGTGAGAAGAAGGATAAAGCTCTTCCTTATGGCATGTTCTTAACCTGTATTTTTGAACATTTCGGTGTTGACTTGTCAAATGAGTCATATCAAAATAGACACTCTTATCTAAAAAGAGGTGGTTCAGTGAAACAGTAGAAAAAGGGACCCACTCATTCTGAAAAGGGTGGTTCTTGATGATGATGATGATGACTATGAACCAGAGGACACTCCTCCTCCTTCTACCACGGGTACTTCAGCCTCCACTGGACACAAATCTACTTTATATGAAGTTGTTAAAGATGTGGTGCAAGAGTTTGTCTCTCAGTCAAACCATCTGATTGCTATGAGTAAGGAGCAAAGAAAGCTATCCACCAAGCATGAAAACTTCCTCAGGAAATCCAGAGATAGAGTGGCTGTATTCTTGAAATTCATTGACAATCTCCAAGAGAATGACGATGCTGCCACTGATCCTGAAGAAGATGCTGGTTTTGAAAAAGATGGTTCGGATGCCTAAAATTGTCTCATGTTGCTGCAGCCTTTGTTCACTTTTGTCTCATAAAAACTGTTGTTGTTTACTTTTGAACTATTCTATGTCTATTTCGGATGACTGCAATACTTTTAACAACTGTTACTTCCTTGTTTTGGACTTTGAACTAACATTTTATTGTAGGTTTTAGTTCAATTTGGTTCCACCCTTGATGACAAAAGGGAGAGTAATGGCATATGGAGAATTTTTGAGTTTTTGTTACTGCTGTTATTTTTGGCATGTGAATTTGAACTTGCTTTACATGATCTATTGATGTTTTGCCATTGTTAGTCTTGATGCTCTGTTTTGTTTAAGGTTGAGTAGTTTTGAACTGAATATTAATTATTATAGCTGATATAGTTTGTTCAGTTTTGGGATGCATGGTGTGTGATAGAAGTTAGGCCAATTAAGAGATTTTTTTAAATAAGAGAATAGCGTTGCATGTATAGCTCTTAACCAGCTAAGATCTACCTCACCAATTTAAAAAAGGGTTCACAAATTTTAGAAACAAAAATACTGGGAGTATGAGTCCCAGGTCATCTCCCAACGAGTTACAGGAAAGAG
>NC_029788.2:102796835-102801987 GCF_000816755.2 Arachis ipaensis
TTTCCAAAAAATTTGATTTGGATAATGATTAATAAAAAATAATTATAAATTAAAGCAGTGAACTAAGAATTATTATTAATATTAAAAGGTCTTGACTGGGGGAATAATTAAATGGAAGTCCTATCCTTGTTGGAATCTTCTCAAGTGTAGTATAAAGAGGTTGTTGTTTTCACTTGGTTAACCTTACTAAATAAAGGAAAGTCTAGTGATTGAACTAACTCTTACCCGCAATTCCTAGTCCTCTCCCTTGGGGAGGTCTAGCATTAGTAGGTACATAATTAGCTAACAACGTCCAATTTAACTAAGCACTTGAGTATTCTAACTTAAGTGTCTCCTCTTAATCAACCCCATGTCAAGTGAAATTTCTACTCCATTGACATGGATATAACGCTCATAAAAATATAAGAAGACATAATAAATTAAATAAAATAATCTAGAGAATTAAAATTAATTAAAAATAAAAATAACTCTATATATTAATAAATCCAAAATGTAACATATTTATCTGAATAGGGTTAATGAATAACTAAAAAGAGTAAAGGAATAAGGAAACAAACTAAAGTGACGACTTCAACGGAGGTAATGACTCTTCAACATCCAAAATCCAAGCAAAAGCATAAACTATGAATGTAATGCAAATCCAGATTCTGATCTAAAACTAAAAGTAATCCTAATATCAATGTATGTGACTGTATCTCAATGTGTGTGGATGCGTGATGAGTCTCTGCATGTTCCCTAACTTTAATCTGTGTTTTCGGGCTGAAAACTGGGTTAAAACGCAGCCCAAAATTGCTCCCAGCGTATTCTATTATTTCTGCAGATCGCGCAGGTCACGCGTACGCGTCATCCACGCGTTCGCATCATTCAGCGTTTTCCTTGCCACCTGTTCGCGTCGTCCACGCGTTCGCGTCATTCGTGCAGACTCCAATCCACGCGTTTACATCAGGCACGCATTCGCGTCGCTGCGATTTCTTCATTCCGCGCGCTCGCGTGAGCCATACGCTCGCATCAGTGTTCGCTGGTCATCTCCTTGGTTTCTTGTGTTCCTTCCATTTTTGCAAGCTTCCTCTCCATTCTCTAAGCCATTCCTGCCCTATGAAGCCTGAAACACTTAACACACGGATCACGTCATCGAATGGTATAAAAGAGAATTAAAATACATAATTAAAAGATCTCTAGGAAGCAAGTTTTCAACCATAGAACAATTTTGGGAAGGAATTGTAAATACATGCTAATCATATGAATAAGTGGGCAAAGACTTGATAAACCCACTTAATTAAACACAATATAAATCATAAAATAATGGTTTATCAACCTCCCCACACTTAAACATTAGCATTTCCTCATGCTTAGCTTAAGGAGATAAAATAAATGAGTAGGAAAATGTAGAACTCATGTAATGCAATGCAACCTATATATATGAATGCAACTATATGATTCTTGTCTACTTGGTTAAAAGTAAGTAAGCTCTTTAAGACAAACATAAATCAAATTCCACTAATTCAAATTATATAGTAAAAATAGGTAAAATTGTAAGAAGATAGCTCATGAAAGCAGGGAACATAGAATTAAGCATTGAACCCTCACTAATGGTGTATGTGCACTCCAGTCTCTCAAGTGTATAGGGTAATTACTCTTTCCTTCTCTAATCATGCTTTCTAAACTTTGTTCTTCACCTAACCAATCAACAATATTTAATGTACCAATGCAAACATCATGAGGTCTTTTCAAGGTTGTACTGGGGCTAAGGTAAGGGTAAGGGTATACATATGGTTAAGTGAGCTATAAATTGAATCTTTGACTAACCTAAGCTCTCACCTAACATACATACACTCTATTTAACTCTAGAATCATGCCTAGCTATCATTGATTGTCACTTTCACATTCCATACTCATGTATTAACTTTTTCTCTTAACTTGTATCACATATGCATTGATTTTTCATTAACTTAACTTAGCATTGGGGTAATTTTGTCCCCTTATTTATTTAAATATTTATTGAATATTTTTGGATTTTTTAGGAAAATAAACATAGCTTATCAATGCACATGGATTTTTAATTTTTTTAGTTTCACATGAGTAGGTACCCAAATTTCCATTATTTTATCATGACACATTCCCTTATTAACCTTTGTTCCCACAATTCTCCCATACTTAATTAACACACAATTTCTATCTTAAGCTAACCAAAGATTCAATTGGGATATTTAATTGTTTTTCCGCTTAAGGCTAGTAATGTGGTAAAATATAGAACAAATGGGATTAAAAAGGCTCAGAGTGGCTAACAAAGGTAATTTAAAGGGTAGGCTTATTTGGGATAAGTGAGCTAAACAAATAATGGCCTCAATCATATGCATGCATATAACATATTAAACATTAGACATATAGGATGAAACAAAATAAAGATTACAATCATAGATAAGTAAACACACAAGAATAAAATATTTATGGTTAAATAGTGTAACCATGTCATTAAGCTCAAAATCTCACGGGTTGTGTGTTCTTAGCTTTTTAAACTATGTTCCAAATACAACTTCAAACAAATTTAACACAAAAATTTTGATTTAAATTAGTGAAATTTTTCAAAAATAGGGTCTTAGAAGAAACTTATTATTTTTCAATCAAGTAGAACATGCATGCAATTAACCTATTTCTATGCAACCTATTCTATCCTAAACAAAAGAAAAATTAACTAAGTATCCTATTTTATTGGTGTTTAGAGAAGAGAAGTTACCTCCGGAAGTCAAGTACTGACCGACCTCCCCATACTTAAGGCTTTGCACCGTCCTCGGTGCCATCTGTCAGGAACAAAGGGGGGCTGGTAGCAGCATCTCCACCATCGGGACCATCATGGCTCCCTGTGTTGGTAAATGAAGTGGAGTCCAGGGTGTCTGGGTCTTCTCTAGGTGGTAGGTTACCAACAAGTAGCTCCTTGAGGTATGTAAATCTGCGCTTGTTACGGCGCTCTCTTTCCTTTCCTTTCTGTAGTGAAGGAGGACTCGTGAGTGCTCGAAAAGACATAATGGGACATAATTTATGCCCATACTCGAGCCTCCAAGGTAAGTGCTGAAGCCAAGATTCCCTTAGGTCGGGATCGATGGTTTCCATAAATCCATCTGCTGCCAGGTTTTACGATAACTCTGAGAACGGTGTTCCAGTCAAATTGGTATGTCCGGCGCTTGAGTGAGGCTTCTTGGAATGCGTCCAATCCTTCTGGAGTAGGGGGAAGATCTGGAGCTCGCTGAATGGCCTCTTCAGTTATGGGGACTTGCTTCTGACGGACGTAGACAGACTGCAGGGTTGGCATGTGAAAATTGGAGTAGAATTCAACTACCCATGATAGGTTAACCTGCCATGGCTATCTCTGTAGGAATCCCCATTGTCTTTGCTCAATGCGGGGCTCAACAATTTCAACAATGTTGGTCGGGAGGATAAGAATGTACTCATTGTTGTAATTCCTCTCTGCTAGGATGGGGAACATCTGCTCACAGTAGCGATTAAGAAACCGCGCAGTGTCCTTTGCTGGGAAAACTTTTTCTTTTTCATCGACCTTGATGATCCTCTTGATTCATTTTGTTGAGGGTTTCACCGCTGTTGAAGATGGCTCTGCCACTAATGCTCTTTTTGTTTCTCTCCTTGCTGGTGGTTTTGGAGTAGCTTTCTCTTTACCTTTCTTGGTGGCTATCCTAAAAAAAGAAAAAGAAAGTAATATGTAAAGCTAAGGGTTCGAGCAAGGGAGCGAATAGTATGGGTGATAATCAATGCACGGTAAAGAAGGATGTCGTTAACATATGGTCTAGACTACATGTGAAAAGTTCATCAAAGGTAACATAGCAAGTGCATGTTACGGCAATTAAATGCAAGATGTTTATTGGTATGCTGGCAAAGGCATGAGTAGCATAGATCAAGCATTCAATGTCCAAGTTAGATTACCAAGCCTTTCAAACGAATAATCTGTTTGTAATGACAATTATATTTAATCAATAAAATATAAAAGGAGTTTTGTGAAAAATAGGCATTAAAGTAGTAGAATAGAATAATTTAAAAATAATGCACAATACCATACGGACTTTTTCACAAACACTTAGCATGCATGGTAAATAGGTTTTTGAAAATATAAAATAGAACATGCAAGCAACCTTTTAAAAAGTAATAATAATTGTCAAAAATTCCACAATAATCCACAAGTAAAATATAGAAAATAATGACACAAATAAATTTCTAACACCAATTAAAGGAATAAAGAGAAAAAGAAAGAAAAAGAAAAACATATATAATAAAAGT
This sequence comes from Arachis ipaensis, assembly GCF_000816755.2. NCBI lineage: Eukaryota > Viridiplantae > Streptophyta > Magnoliopsida > Fabales > Fabaceae > Arachis > Arachis ipaensis. The sequence continues at coordinate 102,801,120 of NC_029788.2, forward strand.
AAAAGGAAAAGAAGAAGAAAGCATAAAAATAAGAATAATAATAATAGAAAGGTAAAAAAGGGAAGAAGAAAAGAAAAGAACCTTGATAATGGATGTGAAAAAAAAAGGATGGGGGAAGTAAAAAGTGAGAAAGAAGGAAGAAGGAAGAAGGGAGAAGAAAGAAATAAGAAAGGAGAAGAAAAAGTAGGATTTGGGGAAGAAAAGATAAGATATTTTGGCTGACCTGGATAAGCTGTGCGCCGCATGTGACGCGGACGTGTGAGTCGTGCGGTCGCATGATGTGCGATAAGTTCAGGTGACGCGGACGCGTGGGTCACGCGTTTGCTTGGCCTGATTTGTGCGATTGGCGCGAGAGCAGCCTCGCGTTCGCGCAACTATCTGTTTGAAACTCATTTTGCCAAATTTTAGGGTGACGTGTTCGCGTGGTTGACGCGATCGCGTGAATGGCCATATATTGAAAAATGACGCAGACACGTGGGTGACGCGTTCGCGTGATAGGGCTTGTGCTGCTAGCATCATTCCAACCCCACTCCATCATAACTTGCTGCCATACACCTCTTTTACATCAATTTTTAGGGGCACGCGTTCGCGTGGGTGACGCGGACGCGTGGGAGGCTATTTTTCAAAATGATGCGGCCGCGTCAGCGACGCGGTCGCGTGGGCATGTTTGTGCCTAAGGCACGCCTCCAGCCACGCTTTCGCGTGACTTTCTGTTCACTTTTCTTTTCTTCCTAATGCACCGGTGACGCGGACGCGTCAGCGACGCTTACGCGTCGCGTGCGTGTTTTTTTTTTATGCAAAATGCAAATGCAAATACAAACTATATGCAGCTATATGCATGGATTATGAGAAGAGTCATCATCATAAA
>NC_029788.2:102802154-102815600 GCF_000816755.2 Arachis ipaensis
ACGCTCTTCAGACTCATTCTGCTTCTGTTGGTGGGTCTTCCAAAAGGAAAACCTCTAGTTCTTTGTGATCCTTAATCTTTTATCCATGATAAAGCTTCAGGCGATGTCCATTGACCTTTAGAAATTTAGAGCTAGTAGGATGACACAGGTGGAAAACTCCGTATGGCTCTACTTTTTCTACTCTATATGGACCTTCCCATCTTGATCTCAGTTTACCTGGCATGAGCCTCAGTCTGGAGTTATATAGAAGAACTAACACCCCTGGTCTAAATTCTTTCCTTTTTATGTGCTTGTCATGGACAACCTTCATTTTCTCCTTGTAACGCCTGGAGTTGTCATATGCTTCTAGGCGAAGGTTCTCTAGTTCTGCTAGTTGCAAATTCTTTTCAGCACCAGCTTTCTTAAAATTCATGTTGCACTCCCTTACAGCCCAGAAAGCCTTGTGTTCCACCTCTACTGGGAGGTGGCAAGCCTTTCCGTATACCAAGCGGAAGGGGCTCATCCCAATGGGTGTCTTGTACGCTATTCTATATGCCCAGAGTGCATCTTGTAGCCTGGCACTCTAGTCCTTCCTATGAGGTTTTACTATCTACTCCAAAATACGCTTAATTTCTCTGTTAGAGACTTCTGCTTGCCCATTGGTCTGGGGATGGTAAGCTGTTGCTACTTTGTGAATTATCACATTCTTCTTCAGTAATCCTGTTAGTCTCCTATTACAAAAACGGGTGCCTTGATCGCTTATGATTGCTCGTGGTGATCCAAAGTGACAAATAATATGGTTTCTAACAAAGGAAACAACAGTGTTAGCATCATCAGTACGGGTAAGAATTGCTTCCACCCATTTAGAAATGTAGTCTACAGCTAACAGTATATAAAAGTAACCATTAGAATTTGGAAACGGACCCATGAAGTCAATGCCCCAAACATCAAAAATTTCACAGAAAAGCATAATCTATTGAGGCATCTCATCCATCTTGGATATATTACCAAACCTTTGGCATGAGGAACAAGATTTACAAAATTCAGTAGCGTCTTTAAAAAGAGTAGGCCACCAGAATACACAGTCTAGAATTTTTCTAGCTGTTCTTTGAGGGCCAAAATGTCCTCCACTCTCAGATGAGTGGCAAGCCTCTAAAATGGATTGGAATTCTAATTGAGGTACACACCGTCTAATTACCTGGTCAGCACCACACCTTCATAAATATGGATCATCCCATATATAATATTTGGACTCGCTTTTCAGTTTGTCGCTTTGGTGCTTAGTAAAATTTGGAGAAAAAGTGTGGCTAACTAGATAATTAGCTACAGGTGCATACCAAGGAACTACTTCAGATACTGCATGTAAGCTATCAAATGGGAAATTATCATTTATAGGAGTGGAGTCATCCTTAATGTGCCCAAGGCGACTCAAGTGGTCTGCCACTAAATTCTGGTTACCACTCCTATATTTAATTTCTAAATCAAATTCTTGCAGCAGCAGTATCCAACGTATTAGCCTTGGTTTGGACTCCTTTTTAGCTAATAAATATTTTAGAGCTGCATGGTCGGAGTACACTACTACCTTAGTGCCAAGTAAATAGGCTTGAAATTTATCCAGAACAAAAACAATAGCTAGAAGCTCTTTTTCAGTAGTAGTATAATTAGATTGAGCAGCGTCTAAGGTCTTGGACGCATAAGCAATTACAAAAGGATCCTTACCTTTGCGCTGAGCCAGCGCCGCTCCTACTGCATGGTTGGAAGCATCACACATAATTTCAAATGGCTGGCTCCAGTCTGGTCCTCTCACAATTGGAGCTTGAGTCAGGGTGATCTTTAGCTTATCAAACGCTTGCATACAATCCTCACTGAACTCGAACTCAATATCTTTCTGTAGCAATTTGGATAAGGGCAATGCTACCTTACTGAAGTCCTTAATAAATTTCCTATAAAAACCTGCATGGCCAAGGAACGAACGAACTTCCCTCACGGAGGAGGGATAAGGTAGACTGGAAATAACATCCACCTTTGCTGGATCTACAGAAATGCCAGTATTAGACACAACATGTCCTAGTACAATTCCTTGTTTTACCATAAAGTGACATTTTTCAAAATTTAATACAAGGTTTGTACTAACACACCTGTCTAATACTCTAGATAAGCTATCCAAGCAAAGGCTAAAAGAATCACCATATACGCTAAAATCATCCATAAAAACCTCCATACAGTTCTCAATGAGATCAGAGAAAAGACTCATCATGCATCTTTGGAAAGTAGCTGGTGCATTGCATAAGCCAAAGGGCATTCTCTTATAAGCATAAGTCCCAAAAGGACATGTAAAAGTAGTCTTTTCCTGATCTTCAGGAGCTATATGAATTTGAAAGTAGCCTGTATAACCATCTAAAAAGCAGTAATGTGATTTACCTGACAAGCGATCAAGCATCTGATCAATGAATGGCAAGGGGTAATGATCCTTGCAAGTGGCTTGGTTGAGACGCCTATAGTCAATGCAAACTCTCCATGAATTATGTACTCTAGTTGTCAGGAGCTCTCCGTGCTCATTTCTTACTGTTATGACTCCAGACTTCTTGGGCACCACTTGCACTGGACTGACCCATTTACTGTCTGAAATAGGGTAAATGATATATGCTTCAAGTAGCCTGGTCACTTCTTTCTTGATAACTTCTAAGATGGTGGAATTCAATCTTCTTTGAGGCTGACGGACAGGCTTTGTTCCCTCTTCTAAGAATATTCTGTGCTCACAAACTTGAGGGCTGATGCCTACTATATCCGCCAAGCTCCATCCAATTGCTTTCTTATATTTTCTTAGCACATTAAGCAGTTGTTCTTCTTGTTGGGAAGTGAGTTCCCTTGCAATGATGACTGGGAACTTCTGCTTGTCCTCAAGGTAAGCATACTTGAGGTGTAGAGGGAGGGGCTTTAATTCTAATTTCTGCTCATAGCTAGGCTCTGGATCATCCGGGGCTGGTGATAATGGTAAAGTGTTCTCATTGTTTTCAGAAAGTGTCCCTACACTTGGACCTTGCTCCATGTACTTCTCTTCTAATTCTTCCTGGTAAACTTCATTTACAGTTTCATCAATAATGTCACACTGGAAGATAGAATGATCTTCCGGTGGGTGCTTCATAGCTTCATTCAAACTGAATTTTACTGCTCTGCCATCTATCTCAAAGGAGTAAGTTCCTGAGAATGCATCCAGCTTGAACTTCGAAGTCTTCAGGAATGGTCTTCCAAGCAGGATTGACGATGGTCTTCCTGAGTCATTAGGGGGCATTTCCAGGATATAGAAGTCAATGAAAAATGTGATCCCCTTAATGCTCACTAATACATCTTCAGCAATTCCAACTACTGTAATAATACTTTTATCTGCTAATACAAAACGAGCTACCGACCTTTTTAAGGGAGGGAGCCTCAAAGTATCATATATAGACAAAGACATTATACAAACACACGCTCCTAAATCACACATACAGTCAGAAAATATCACACCTCCAATGGTACAATTAACCATACATGGACCTGGATCACTATATTTTTTAGGTATACCTCCCATTAAAGCAGATATAGAACTACCTAAAGGAATAGTTTTTAATTCATTAATTGTATCTTTATGTATGCACAAATCTTTTAGAAACTTTGCGTATTTAGGTACCTACTGAATAACATCAAAAAGGGGAACAGTTACCTCAACCTTTTTGAATATTTCTACCATTTTGGGATCAAGTTCCATCTACTTTCTAGGCTTCCTTGCAAGTTGTGGAAAGGGGATAGGATGGCTGTTACTTGTAGCTTCAGCATCCCTTGGTGCTTCATTCTGTGGTTGAGCTTTTTCTTCTTCAACTATGTCTTGTGCGTCCTCTTCCTCTTCAGCATCTTCCACTTCCACCACATCCTCTGTTGGGATGTGTTCTGGTGGGCTTGACTCCTCATGGTTCCTCTCCTGCAATGTGGTTCCGGACCTCAAAGTGATGGCATTGATGCCACCTTTAGGATTATGTAGTGGTTGAGAAGGAATTCCACTGGAGCTTGGAGGTTGATGTGTGGAATTAGGTGATGAATCCATCCGGGAGACGAGAGCATGTAAAGTGGCAGTCAGACCATTCAAAGTAGAGTTCAGCTACGCTTGCATGTCTTGTTGTCCTTGTGCGAGAGAACGGAGTATCTCGTCATTTGATGAGGAATTGGAGTAAGTGATCTGAGGAACTTGTTGTTGGTTGTGTTGGGTTCCTTGTGATTGTCTTAGGTGAGGTGCTTTGTAAGGTTGGTTCTGATTCTGCTGTCTGTTGTTGTTATTGTTATTTCACCTCTAATTTTCATTATTGTCTCTGCCTCCTCTGTTATAGTTGTCCCTCCATCCATGGTTAGAATTATTTTTCCAACCTTGATTGGAGTTATCCTGCCATCCATGGTTATATTTGCCACCTTGGTTGTAGTTGCCGCCTTGCTGATTGTATCCTTGATTCGGGCGGTCATAAAAGTTGTGAGTGGCTGCCACAGTGTTGTCTTCCTGTTGGAGCTGTGGACATTCATCAGTATAATAACTATAATTAGCACAGATCCCGCATACTCTTTGCGGAACCAACTGTTGGCCTTGTTGTGGTGGGATGGACTGAACTTGTTGTGCTTGTTGTTGATTTAACTGCATCTGCTTCAGTAGGTTGGTCATTTCACATATACTCTGTGTAAGAGCAGTAGTTTCAATGCTAGAGGAAACCTCTGCAATAGCTTTTGGGTGGCTGCGCCTCTGCCTATGATTCCTAGTAGACTCAGCTAAGTCGCTAATCAGTTGCCATGCTTCATCTGCGGTCCTGTACTTTTTCAGAGAACCATTACTAGCACCATCCAGTGTAGTCTTATCCTGGGGGTTCATGCCTTGAGTGAAGTAGCTGATCAATACTAGTCTATCAATCATGTGATGGGGACATGCGTCCAGGAGATTGTTGAAGCGCTCCCAATATTCGTAGAGAGTTTCAGATTCGCCTTGAATAATCATTGAAATCTCTTTCTTCAATCTATCAGTAACTTCAGCTGGAAAGTATTTTTCCAAAAATTCTCTTCTAAGCGTATCCCAGTTAGTAACAGTCGCTTCAGGTTGAGTGTAGTACCACTCCCTCGCCTTTTCCTCAAGAGAAAACGGGAAGGCAGTTAACAGAATAGAAGTTTCATCTGCACCATGATGCCTAACAGTAGAACAGGCTGTCTGGAAATCCCTAAGGTGCTTGATAGGCTCTTGAGCAGGTAAGCCATGAAACTTGGGCATCAAGTTGATTAGTGCAGTCTTCAGTTCAAAATCTGCAGCCAGATTTGGATGACGCACTTGGTACGGTTGTAGAGTGAAGTCTGGGGCTCCTGCCTCCAAAAGAGTAATCCTCCTAGGTGCTACCATGTCACCTGCACTTGAATCAACTGAATCAGTAGTAAATGAGCTTGTCTCGCTCTCAGATGGTGGTTCAGATTCACCCTCAGAGGCTATCCTGCGTCGAGCTCGCCTAATACGTAAAAGAGTTCTTTCAATTTTAGGATCAAATGGGGCTAAGCTCGGATCAGGCAATGAACGCAGTCATTCAACGAGAAAGACATATAACTCATGGTAACAAAAATAAAAATAAAATATGCAAATAAAATAAAATATGTACACTAATTAATAATCTAGCACACTATTGCAACTCCCCGGCAACGACGCCAAAAATTGGTGCGTGGCAGAAGTTAGGCCAATTAAGAGATTTTTTTAAATAAGAGAACAGCATTGCACGTATAGCTCTTAACCAGCTAAGATCCGCCTCACCAATTTAAAAAAGGGTGGCATAAATTTTAGAAACAAAAATACTGGGAGTATGAGTCCCAGGTCGTCTCCCAACGAGTTGCAGAAAAGAGTGCTAATTTATTAATCAGAAAATTTCCAGAAAGTTTGAGTTGGATAATGAGTAATAAAAAATAATTATAAATTAAAGCAGTGAACTAAGAATTATTATTAATATTAAAAGGTCTTGACTGGGGGAATAATTAAATAGAAGTCCTATCCTTGTTGGAATCTTCTCAAGTGTAGTGTAAAGAGGTTGTTATTTTCACTTGGTTAACCTTACTAAATAAAGGAAAGTCTAGTGATTGAACTAACTCTTACCCGCAATTCCTAGTCCTCTCCCTTGGGGAGGTCTAGCGTTAGTAGGTACAGAATTAGCTAACAACGTCCAATTTAACTAAGCACTTGAGTATTCCAACTCAAGTGTCTCCTCTTAATAAACCCCCATGTCAAGTGAAATTTCTACTCCATTGACATGGATATAACGCTCATAAAAATATAAGAAGACATAATAAATTAAATAAAATAATCTAGAGAATTAAAATGAATTAAAAATAAAAATAACTCTATATATTAATAAATCCAAAATGTAACATATTTATCTGAATAGGGTTAATGAACAACTAAAAAGAGTAAAGGAATAAGGAAACAAACTAAAGTGACGACTTCAACGGAGGTAATGACTCTCCAACATCCAAAATCCAAGCAAAAGCATAAACTATGAATGTAATGCAAATCCAGATTCCGATCTAAAACTAAAAGTAATCCTAATATCAATGTATGTGACTGTATCTCAATGTGTATGGATGCGTGATGAGTCTCTGCATGTTCCCTAACTTTAATCTATATTTTCGGGCCGAAAACTGGGTTAAAACGTGGCCCGAAATTGCTCCCAGCGTATTCTGTTATTTCTGCAGATTGCGCAGGTCACGCGTACGCGTCGTCCACGCATTCGCGTCACAGCGTTTTCCTTGCCAGGCGTTCGCGTCGTCCACGCGTTCACGTCATTTGTGCAGACTCCAATTCACGCGTTTACGTCAGGCACGCGTTCGCGTCGCTGTGATTTCTTCATTCCGCGCGCTCGTGTGAGCCATGCGCTCGCGTCAGTGTTCACTGGTCATCTCCTTGGTTTCTTGTGTTCCTTCCATTTTGCAAGCTTTCTCTCCATTCTCTAAGCCATTCCTGCCCTATGAAGCCTGAAACACTTAACACACGGATCACGACATCGAATGGTATAAAGGAGAATTAAAATACATAATTAAAAGATCTCTAGGAAGCAAGTTTTCAACCATGGAACAATTTTGGGAAGGAATTGTAAATACATGCTAATCATATGAATAAGTGGGTAAAGACTTGATAAATCCACTCAATTAAACACAATATAAATCATAAAATAATGGTTTATCAATGCACAGTTGGGTGTTTGCACACTCCCTTGATTCACCTTCATTAGATGATAAAGTATTTGAAAAACCTTGCTGATTGCTTCATCCATGGATAACATATTGTATATAGTCCATTATTGTGTTTCCTATGAGAATATGCAAACAGAAAAGAAGAGAAGAGCATAAATCTAGGGGGAGCAACTCTTGAAAGGGAAAGGGGGAGCAACACAAATGCAAGTGACATCACTGAAAGGGAAGTTCTTTAACTTTATTCAAATTCAATTCCTTTAATCAATGATATAATTATGTTTGTCATCAAGGGGGAGATTGTTGAGTTAAGAAATTAACTAATTTCAATTGATGATGACAAACATTATTTTATTAGGTTAATCATCCAATTAGTTTTTTATTGTGTTTGATAAAGTGATGCAGGCCAAAATTAATAGAAACAGCAGCCCAAATGCAAGGAATCAAAATCATTGCTGGTGGGTCATTCTAACCAACAAAGTCCATAGAAAATAATGCAAAGAAAACTACTGGGCAAAATAAAACAAATCCAACCCAAGCCCATGAAGACTCCATCAAGCTGAAGAAAATCCAAACCCAAGGTACTTCACTCAAGCTAATGCCTTCCAACCTCTTCACGTTTGCTTTGGTCAGACTCAGAGAAAAGAAAGAGAGAGCTTCGTTCCTTACTCATTCACCACCGAAGAAAGAAAGAGAAAGCTTAATCCAAAAGGCAAAGGTCTAATCACCCAAATCAATCTAATTCTAGCTAAGTCAGAAGCTAAAGGTGATTTATTTTCATTTGCATGCAAACTTTCTTCACTCCTTCTCCAACTCTCTGCTACTCTATTTTGGGATAAATGGAGAAAGTGATTTCTGATAATCACTGCTGTGAATCAAAGGCCAAAATTGTTTCTTGGGGATAAAGTTGTAGCTCAAGGATTCAGATCTAGGTTTACCATTGAACAGCTTTTTCATAACTTCCCTGAGGCTTTCGGTCAAGCAAAAAGGCTCAGATTCAAAATTCCTAATTTAGAGATTAATTGAAAAGGGTGAAATGGTAAGTTGGTAGCATACAACTCGATGAATTGACTCAGAGGAAAGCAGCTCAACAACTTGGAAAGAGATACAAAAGAAAGATTTTCAATTTTCTGAAAGGCAGGAGAAAAGAACCAGAGTCTGAGTTTCATAGAGAGCTTCTTGAGAAAGTTCAACATTTTAGACAGTGCTATATATCTAAAGAAAGAAGCATTCCGCCAAGATGAAGAACTTGATTAGTGTTTGCTCAACCCGGTTCATTTTATAGCAACAGAGGCTGTTGAAGCATCGATCTCCTTCATGTTTTATAGATTGTAATTTTATTTTCAATGTATATCTTTCTGTAATTTCTTGAGAGGTAAAAGGCTGAAAGAGAGAGCTTAAGAAAAAGCCAAAGAGTGACAAAAAGCTGAGTGATACACTTGAGAGAAAATCCTAGAGTGATTTCAGATTTCTTTAGGTTGTTTTTATTGTCTTGTATCCAGTTCCTGTGAGGTACCACTTTCTTAGTTGAGTTAGCACTAAGAGTGAAGAGTTAAGTATTAGCATAACTAAGTCAAGTTAGGTTAGAACTTGAGAGGGAAAGGATTGTGTCAATCCTTTGGAATTGGTGTATGTAATACTTTAACTATAGTAAAAATTTCACCACTGTTGTGGTGGAGACTGAATATAGGTTACATTACACAAGGCAACTGAACCAGGATACATGATGGTGTCAGCTTCTCTCTTCCCATCTCTGTTCTGTTTTCTGATATTCATGAGACAAAACAAAATTATCTCATAAATTTTTCACTGCTGAGTTCAAACAGATTCAGATTGAAAGTTTGTAATTAAAGAGTTATTTTATTAAAGTAAAAGAAGGCCATAGATTCAACCCCCCTTCTCTAAGCCTTTTACAACCTTCAGTAGTGTTTAAATTGCTTCTTTATTTCTTGATTTTAGTCTATTTTTATTCTTACTAGAATCATGTTCCATTAATTTTTCTTGTCATAGCCTCTGTTTGCTTTGAACTCTCGAATCTATCTTTTTGGTTCTTGCGTTTGGATTCTTCTTTAAAAATCGCAACAGTCATATCATCAAAGGAAATATAATCTATCAAAGTGACTTGACTTCATATAATTTGGTATGAACATTTCAAATCTTTTTTGTTGCCTTTTTTCTACTATACTTGACAAAACTGAATTATCTAGTGCCAAGTGTAAATTTACAACAACATTGTCGTCCATCCCCTTTTATTTTTCATTTATAATCTCAATAGGTCTACCTTCAATTGCTGCCACACAATTACCTTTTCTCATAATTACTTTTATTTTTAATTTTCATGAGAAATATTATTCTCACTAAATTTTTGAATCTCATACTTTGTTGTCATTTTTTTAATATGTGATAACTCGCAGCAAAAAAATAAAATTATTAATTAACAACTTTTGGCTTTGATACCACTATTCAAATAGATGAAAAATGCAGAAAATATGATTTTTCAAAAGCAGAACCAGGGTACAAAGAACAAGAATCAGATGCCAATGACACAGACATTCTTGGATCCATTCGACAAAAAAAATACTATTATATAGCACTCAGATTATGTTTTAGCAAGCTACGATGCATATTATCTTCTAATAGAAGAAAGAAATCCAACAACTTTTATGGAGGCTATGTGCAATTCATATACTTCTATGTAGATAACAATAATGCAAGAAAAAAAATCAAGGTATTACATAAGAATCATATTTTAGAACTTGTTGCACTTCTAGCAGGTCGAAAAGTCATCGGTAACTAATAATGTTACAAGATCAAGCGAGATAGTCATCGATAGGTGGGATGATATCGTGCAAGATTAGTTGTCAAAGAATATGCTCAGAAAGAAGGTATTGACTTCAATGAAATATTTTTTTTCAGTGGTAAGACTAACAACTATTAGAGTAATTTTGACTATGTGTGCTGCATTTAATTTATATTTAGAGCAACTAAATATAATGATTTTTTTTTCATAGAGAAGTTGAAGAAGGGATATATATGCTCCAACCAGAAGGCTTTGAAACAAGAAAAAGAAAATTCGGTTTTCAGATTAACCAAATCTTTATACGGTCTAAAACAAGCACCAAATTTCTTTATTATTAGCCCTGAATACAATAGACTTAGTTCAGATGATTGTACCTATTACAAGATATCTGCGATAATGATTTCATCATTTTGCTATTGTATGTAAATGACATGTTAGCGTTATCCCCAACAAAGATCAAATCCAAAAATTAAAGGTAATTTGGCTAGGAATTCTGATATTAAGGACTTGGGATCAACAAACAAGATTCTAGGAATGCAAATCTACTGAGACAAAAGGAATAGGAAAATTTGGCTATCACAAAAGAATTATTTGAGGAAGATCTTGCAACTCTTCAACATGTAAGAATGTAAGCCAATTTCAACCTCATTTCCTATGAATTTTAAATTATCCTCAGGTATGTGCTCTAGTAGTAAAGCGGAGAAGATGAAAATGTCTCAAGTACCATATGCATTGGCGATGAGAAGTTATACGTATGCCATTATTTGTACAAGGCCAGATAATGCTCAAACAGTTACGGTAGTAAGTCAATTTATAGCAGATTAATATAAAGAGCATTAGAATGTGGTTAAGAGGATCCTAAGATATATTAAAAGAATTTCGAATGTTGCATTATGTTGTAAGATCAGAATACATTATCAATGAATATGTTGATTCAGACTTTGCAAGTGATCTTAACAAATTAAAATATACTTGATGCATGAGCATCTTATGTACTTTTTTTTGGGTATTTCTTAGGTGAAATTGATAACTTTTTGCTCGATAACTATGGGATTTTATATGATATTTTATTAGTATTTTGAGTGCTTGAATTTCTTGTTAATTGTAGTAAAATGATAGCAAAAGAAGAGCAAAGCATAAACAAAGGAACACACCCAAGAAAGCACTCCCAAGGAAGCATAGGAGAGGGCGTGCCACACACCAACATGTGGGCGTGGCACGTTGGGCCAAGAGTCCAAGGGATGATTTTATGCACACTTGGCGTGCAACCTTGACCTCTTCTTACTCCAACAAAGATAACTCTAGCTACAGAGGTCCAAATGAAGTGCTTCCAGTGGCATTAAAAAGCTAACATTCAGATCTTTCTAATGATATATAATAGTTCATAGTGTATGTGCATAACAGTAGGTGTGCAACATGCCAAAGCTAGGGTGCGTCACACTCCCAAAAAGCGTGCTCCAGGAGGCCAAGATGCATGGCGTGTAACACGCCAAAGTGAAGGGGCGTGTCATTTTGGCACGCCTTCAAAAGGACGCATATGCATCCCCCTTGCATACGCACAACACATAAAGATTGCTGATTTATGCATACGCATCCCCGTGCGTATGCACAATACCTAGAAGATTGAGGAATCACGTGTACGCATCCCCATGCGTACGCGCAAATGAGGAATTTTGCATGATCATGCGTACGCATCTCCCATGAGTACGCCTTTGAGGCTCAATTGTATGCATATTATTAGCGTATCACATGCCATATGTAGGGTGTGCCACACGCCAAAATTACTCCTCCTAGGATTGGATCTTATCATGGCGTGCCACACGCGGACCCACAACATTGCACGCTGGGCCAGAATTCTAGAAGACCACTTCAATGCACCAGTTGAGCATTTCATACGTTACAGCAAGGGTGCATCACACACCAAGAAGAATGAAGCTGTAGGGGTGACTAAGAAGTGGCGTGCAACACACCATATCAAGGGCGTGTCAGACGCCAAGCACTAACATTCCTAGGGGAAAGAAAATAGTGGCGTTTCACACGCCAACAGAGTAGCGTTCCACATGCCCTAGGTGTAACACCCTTTTTAGTACCTCATGATCGTACTAAAAGCTCAAGCGTTACTTACCTCTAAACCTTTTTATTCTATACTATTTTTATTTAATATTGAGCCTTCATGAATACGAACCAAAACTTTCACCAAGAAAACGAAGAGTCGGTACTTTAAATCATTTAATCACAAAATTATATATATCCATGTAGCATTATATACATAGACTTACTCAAAGATCCTCAAATACAATTCCTACCCCTCTAAAAACTAAAATAATAAATGACGAGGGAAAAATAAAATCTAACAACTCAACTTGTAAACAGAATCTTCTATGCTCTTGTAGTTCCGCACTAAACCTTTGCACATGTAGTTGAAAGGGATGGAGATAGGGGGTAAGAACTGGGGAATTCTTAGTAGGATCAGGTTAGAAGTTAAGTTCATTTTATATATACTCGGTCAGCAAAAACAGTCAATAAGGGACAATCCAATTCAACAATTATAGAACACAGAATTTAAATAGCCATTTAGCACACCCACAATCACAGGAAATACAATCACAAACAAATATGTGCAAACAAGTATGATGCATGTCTATCCGTAGTGCAGGTAATGAGCTCATCTGTCGGTTTTGACCTGCTACCGACGTAACTCAGCAACCTTTGTCTGAGTTTGGTTTCCAGTGTCATAACCTCTGTAAGCAACCTCTGTCTTACAGGTGCGACTCTCTTGAGCCGATGTATGCAAACATAATCTCTATAAGCAACCTCGGTCTTACAGGTGAGACTTTCTCTGGCCAATGTATGTATCAATAATCTCTGTAAGCAACCTCTGTCTTACAGGTGCGACCATCCTCTAGATTGGCCGATGTATCTCTGGAAAGTAAATTTCAGTGGACTCACCACCATATTTCTGCTTATCTTCAGTAGATACACAATCGTCTTAGCTCGTTTTCAGTGCCAAACAATACCTTTACTTATCTCCTTTTCTTTTCGTTCTTTCTTTCTTTTCTTTTCTGTGCTCTGCTTTCTTGTGGCATGAATTCCTTTAAATTCTTTTAATCTTTATTCTCTGCTCTCCTGTGACAGAGGTTTCTTTAATATTCTTCTTTTCTCTTCTTTTCTTTCTTCTTTTTTTCTTTAATCTTTTAATTCTTTATCATAACTCAACTTCACATTCTTCCCTTGCCTTTCCCTAAATCTATTATGGAAAAGAATTATAAAGTACTTTAATTAAGTCTGTGTTCTCTAAAGCTTTTAAGATCATTCTGTTTGCTCTTCTCTGACTTATAATATTATTAATAATATCTCTACTAATTAATATTCGTAATAAAATATTAACAATAATATAAATAGAATAATTTAAATAGTAAATAAATAATATATATACT
>NC_029788.2:102815619-102821205 GCF_000816755.2 Arachis ipaensis
TCAAATAAATAATATTTATATTTTTTTCTTAAAAACCTAGGTTTGTAAAGTTTTTATTCCTAAACTCTTATTATCTATGTTTTAAACTTCAAACTTTTAAATACTTCATTTTTAACCCAATATTTTTATAAAATTATATTTGAAACCCTCACTTATCTCAATATTTATAAAAGTAACCTTGAATTTTTATAAAATACTCATTTTACCCTCCATACTATATTTATTATCCAAAATACCCAAAACTTATATAATTACAAATTGTACCTCGATTTTTATATACAAATACAATGTTACCCTTCAAAAATAAAGTTTAAATATTAACCTTCCTCTTATACCAAAACCGAAACCCTTATCCATTCCCTTTCAAAATATTACTTGTATTTTAATCCTTTTTCGAGTCTTTTGGTTACCGATTTTTTTCAACTTTTAATTTAATCTTTCAACCACCAAATTTCATCAATTTTCTCAAAATAACACATCACAACAGTCCTAAAACCATTAAACAACCACACCTGAGCTGTTCCTCAAAGCCAAACCAACAAATTACAAACAACAACAATAATTCAACATAAACTCATTCAAACTCAAACAATAATCAGCCAAATCAACATTCACTTATCAAATTCACATTTAATTATTATAAAGTTACTAAAATTCCACCTCCCTACGAAATCAAAATACTCGAGGCTCTAGAGAAGCTTTCTGACCGAGCTGCTGAAGAGAAAAATGTCAGAAATCGTCTGTGCCTCCTAAAACTTCAATTGACTGAATTCAAGAGAAAGAGGAGCTACATCACCATAAAATTCTACTGAATAAAAGTGACATCAACACGTAGAGAAGAAAGATACGAATATTTTTATTGGATTAGATTTTTTATTCGAATTACGAATCTCAAAAAATCGAAGTCAAAAGATCGAAGAGAGTCGCGGGGTCTCTCCCTCACTCGATCACTCCTCCTTCCCGTATTGCCTTGATTTTGGTTCGGTAATTTCATTTAGGAAGAATGAAAGACAATTGATGGTGATTAAGGAAAATTGTAAACATGTATCATGAATTATTTAAAAATTCTAATAGATTTTAAATTCAAAGTATCATAAAATTTAATTTAATTAATTTTTTAGAAAAATAATTTTCTTTAAATAAAATAATAAATTATGAATAACTTATTATTTAATTTTTTTAAAAACTCGGAGTGTTATACCAAGGTCCAGCATTCTACAAGTCATCTTGCAACACACCAAGCCCACTAAGGATCCTAAAGGATTGGATCACTGAAGCCTTGAACCGGTAGACACAATTGAAAGTTGAAGATTTAATGCGGAAGATTTAATTTGATTTGATTTTGTTTTGAATTAAGTTTGAATTTAACGATTAGGTTTTGTTTTAGGTTTTAGTATATAGGGTTCTTGAAAAACTTTGACGAGGACCTTCAGACATTTTACTGTTAACATACCTCTGTTTTGTTTTGAAGTTTAGCATGAGTCACTGATGAGAGGAACTTTTGCGTGGTCTAGAAATTTGCGGATAAATCCTCGTTGCAAGTATAGTTTCTAAACCTTCAAAAGTCCTTTCATACAAACGTTTTGGTTGTCACAAGTAACAAACCCCTTAAAAATTGATAACCGAAGTATTCAAACCTCGGGTCGTCTTCTCAAGGAACTGCAGGGAAGTATGTTCTTATTATTGGTTATGGAGATTGTAGAATTGGGGGTTTTAAGAATGAGGGACAAATATGACAATTGATTTAAATAGCAATTAAAATAAATAAACAAATACTGTAAAGCAAGCTTTTGGCAAGGTATGAGAAATTGGAAGTCCAGGCTTAGTTATTCTTATCAACAACAATGAAAGTCGAATCTTAATTCCACTTAGTCAACCTTTACTAAAGCAAAGGAAAGTCAAGGGAATAATTAGCTTGATCTTCGAATCCTATTTATTTCCTAAGAAGAGGTTGGGATTATTGAAGTTCAATTCAATTAGCAAAGACAACAGTTATCAATTATGTTGAGATAAGATAACTCCTGAGTTACTGCTTTCTTAACCAAAACCAAAAGAGGAAAAAGTAAATTTGCTGGAATAAAAATGCCTTCAGATGTAAAGCAACAATAACATAAATTAAAGAAACCAATCATGAATTGAAATACCTCAAATAACATTAATAAGTGAAATTGTAATCTAACATGAAGAGTTCATAAACTAAATTGGAAGAATAAATAAAAATAAAGAACCTGGAATTGAGAGTTACTCCTAAAACTAAGAGAAGTCCTAAATCCCAATCCTAAGAGAGAGAGAGGAGAGAACCTCTCTCAAAACTAGATCTAAAACATGAGAAGTGGAAATTGGCGAGCTCTCCCTGAATGGATGCATTCCCTCATTTCATAACCTCTGGTCTATGCCTTCTGGGCTTGGATTTGGGCCAAAAAGGGCCTCAGAATTCGCTGGGAGCGTCTTCTATAATTTCTGGTGCGTGGCCTCTGTCACGCGTCCGCGTGGGTCACGCGGTCGTGTCTTTCGGAGCTTTTCCTTGCCACGCGATCGCGTCAGTCATGCGGCCGCGTCATATGCGTTCTACTTAAGGCGCGCGGTCGCGTCAGTCATACGGCCGCGTTGCTGCTGATTCGTGCTTGGCACGCGATTGCGTCGTTCATGCGATCGCGTGGATACCAGTTTCTTCAAGGATTCTATTTTGCGCTTTCCTTCCATTTTTGTATGTTTCCTTTCCATCCTTTGAGTCATTCCTGCCTTAGAAGATCTGAAACTACTCAACACACTAATCACGGCATCGAATGGAAATAAAGGTAATTAAAATAATTAATTTTAAAGCATAGGAAACATGTTTTTCACATACATCACATAATAAGGAATGGAAAGTAAAACCATGCAATTAACATGAATAAGTGGGTGAAAGATTGAATAAATCACTCAAACTAAGCACAAAATACATCATAAAATATGGGTTTATCAGTCACTAATCTTCTCAGTTAAGGTTAGGAGCTCTGTTGACTCCTATGGACTAATGTTATAGCTTTTCTATCTTGATTAATACGTTGATTTTTCTTAAGAAAAAGTTTTCGTTCTGACTTGAATTCTCTTAATATCTTGAAAAAGTTAATTTATTGAATTAAGCTTGAAAAATTCTTCTCATGATTCTTAGGTTTTGAACTTGGACTTGATAAGTGACACCGAATCAACCAAGTTGGGCTCTTGAGAATTGTGTGATTTTTAAATCAGTGAACGTTCTTAACCTCTTGTCACAATTAGTTAATCAAATAATTGATAATTGATTATGATTAGAGAAATTGAATTAAAAAAGAATTGGAGTTTGATTACTTATGATTTTCCATAGATATATCATTGCTTGATTAAGGTGGAAAGTGAAAAACGTTTTTTCGGAAGTTTCAGCATCTCTGAAGCCTTAACTCTTTTGAATCATATTTCTTTCTCAATTACTTATGACTTGCTTTTATTCAATTTACTATTTTTATGCCATTGTTCTTGAAACCCTTAATCTTGATTGTCTAACTAGAATAATTAATTGAATATTGCTTGTTTAGTCCGTTAATCCTCGTGGGAATGATAACCCACTTCCGTGGTATTACTTGATACGACCCGGTACACTTGTCGGTAGTTTGTGATTTTGAAAATCCGCATCAAGTTTTTGGTACTGTTGCTGGGGATTAATAGTGGTTAACAAAGTACCAATCATTTGATTACCTAGATTAGACTTTTTATAGTTTTTTGTTATTTACTCTTTATCTACCTCCCTGGGAGTTTCCTTCACTTTGTTGAAGGAAATTCCAATTTGATTCTCTTGTTATTTTTGTGTCTATACAGAACAATAAGGGATAAAAAACCTCTTCACTATGATTCTGAAATTGAAAGAACTCTTTGGTGACAAAGGAGACAAGCTAGAGATCAGAGAGTTGAAGAAGAGATTGAAGAGACAATTGAAGAAGAACTTGAATACAACATGGCTGACAATGCAAACAACAATGCTAATGTTTGTCCACCTAGGAGGACTATTGGATCTTTCACTACTCCTAATCATGTTAGTTATGGAAGTAGCACTGTGACACCTACTATGAACGCCAATAAATTTTAGTAGAAACCCCAACTTGTTCCATTGGTGCAACAAAACTGTCAGTTTAGCGGGAGCCCTCAGGAAGATCCTAACTTGTTCATCTCTAACTTCCTAAAAATCTATAACACGGTCAAGACTAATGGAGTCCCAGCTGAAGTTTATCATTTGTTGTTGTTCCTTTTTGTTGTAAGGGATAGGGTTAAGTAGTGGCTTGATACTCAACTCTCACCAAAATAACCTTAACCACAACCACCATCAGAATAACTTCAACCCTCACTACTAATCCTCACAACTTCTATAACCATCACAAGAATCCTAAATTAATCAAAAGCTCTCTCATATGAAAAATGCCATAGAGACACTCACCCAACAAACCTCCACTTTCTTCCAAAATGCTCAAAATTTCATGATGGAAACTAAAGCCTCTATTCGAAATTTAAAAGTCCAAATGGATCAATTGGCTAAGTGAATTTCTGAAAAACCAACCAATGACCTTCCCAATGACACAATTTCAAACCCTAGAGAAGAATGTAAGGCTATTACTTTGAGAAGTGGAAGGGTGGTGGGCAATAAAATCACAAGCCATGACAAGCAAGAGGAAGAAGCACTGGAAGATGACACCCTCCCAAGGAGAACACGCCACTATCAATCCCCCTACACCTTTACTTCAAGCTTCAAAAGAGCCACCAATTGTAAAGGTTAAGGTGCCAAAATACAAGCCAAGAATTTCATACCCTCAAAGGCTCAAAGGAGAGAACAAGGAAAAGCAATACTCTAAATTTTTAGAGATATTCAAGTCACTGCACATCGACATTCCATTCGTAGAAGCACTTGAACAAATGGCTCTGTATGTTAAATTCATGAAGGGATTGTTGTCCAAGAAAAGATCCATAAAGGGAGGGCAAACAGTGGTGATGACTAGAGAGTATAGTGCAATTATTCAAAGGAAGTTGCCAAGTAAGAAGAAAGATCTTGGAAACTTTCAAATCCCCTACACCATTAGAAACACAACTTTTGAAAGAGCATTGTGTGATTTGGGAGCAAGTATCAATTTGATGCCTCTCTATGTGATGAAAAAGGTTCAAATTCAAGAGATGAAGTCCACAAGAAAGCTCTACAAATCACAGACAAATTAATCAAGCATGCATATGGAGTGGTTAAAATATCTTGATCAAGGTGGAAAAGGTTTTTCTTCCAGTAGATTTTGCTATTCTTGACATGGAGGAAGATGATAATGCCTTCATCATTCTAGCAAGACCTTTTCTAGCCAGTGGAAGAGCTCTAATAGATGTGAAAAAAGATGAATTAATGTTGAGGGAGCATGATGAGCACTTGGTTTTTCATATCTTTAAAACCATGCATCATTCTAGTGAGGAGGAGAATTATATAAAGATTGAATTATCCAAACCTCCAAGAACCTCCTGATGAGACTAACAAGAAGTTACAATCTAAGCCCCCCCTTTGTAAAAACTAACAAGACTTCCCCTGACATCAAGCACAAGTTT
>NC_029788.2:102821227-102823710 GCF_000816755.2 Arachis ipaensis
AGAGAAAGAGAAGATTCTAAAGAAGCCTAGGGAGTAGAGAAAGAAGCAAATCCCCACAAGTGACTTCTCACCGGAACAAAAAGTGATTCAATTCTCTTCTCCACCATGGATATCGTCAGACAAGTCCAACAAATGGTATGGACCCTACACTGTAAACAAGATCTTCTCCTTGGAACATATTGAACTCATAGATAAAGGCAATTGGAGGACATTCAAAGTGAGAAGGGAGGTATTGGAGCATTATGATCAACCTCCACCTTAGCAAGAAACAACCGTCAAGCTAGTAACGTTAAAGAAGCGCTTGTTGGGAGGCAACTCAACATTTGATATTTTTTTCATCTTTCTTTTTGCTTTGTTTAAAGTTGTGTATGTATTTCTAGATTAAGTTTGGTGTTTCTACACCAACAGGATACTTGCATTTCACTGGGTACTTGGTCCAGTTTTACATTGATTGTGTCGCACTAAGTTTGGTGTTCTCACACCAAGTTTGATGTTGCCATACTTCACCCATGCAAGGTCCAACCCCCACGTAAACACATTAGTAACTTATTTATGTTACATTGTTTTGTCTTTTCTTTCGTTTAGTTT
Organism: Arachis ipaensis; assembly: GCF_000816755.2. Classification (NCBI taxonomy): domain Eukaryota; kingdom Viridiplantae; phylum Streptophyta; class Magnoliopsida; order Fabales; family Fabaceae; genus Arachis; species Arachis ipaensis. The sequence goes on from NC_029788.2 coordinate 102,821,816, forward strand.
TTAATTTTGTTTATTTTACTTGAATAAGTTTCCGCAACACTTAATAGCAATTTTGTTTGTTTTACTAGATAATCATGATCATTCCTCACCACTATTTTTTTTTTGTTGCTTGAAGGCAAGCAACCGTTCGAAATTTAATGTTGGAGGCTATGCTCTACATAACCTAAAAGGTGACGAAGAGGACGATGAGAAAGATGAGGAAGAATATGGCAATGAAATTACTAATTTACCCCCTCTCTCATCACTGTTACCTATCATCATTTTCCTATCCTTCTCCCATTATACCCCTAATCCAGTCTATCTCCTCCATCACCCCACCCAATCACATACCTATAAATCCTGAATCACTTTCTTATTCACCATTTACATTGCCTGATTTCTCTATTCTCATCACCTATCACTCATCACTTTTCTCTTCTCCCACACACTCTAGGGTCACCCAATGTCCACTATTCACAGTGCCTCGAGTTCTTGCTCTGTCGTTCGTGGTTAACCACATTTGGACCTTTGCCATCCACGATTTCCTATACCTGGAGTTCTGTCATCTACGATATTCTATGTTTGGAACTCTGTTATTCGCGATTCACTGAGCCTGGAGGTTCACCGCTCCTTAAGTTCTACCTTCTCTCATCTCCCTGAGCATCACTACCTTTGTTTGGCCAGTGTCATGGCTGACCCAATATTGTCATTTTTTTCCATTTCTCCCTTTTATGGTACCATTTTTTGCTTCTATGCTCTTTATTATTTTACGTATCCCTATATTTTCTTATAGTAATTCTTTAGTATTGTCAAAATTTATTCCTTCAGGCAGTTATTAATTTATTTCTTTTGTCCCTTATTTAATTTAATTTCAGTGTCTTTAGAAGTTAAAAGCATAAAAAAAATTTTCAATTCAAAAATTCAACAATATTAGCTTCAATTTATGGTGAATACTCCCTAGATGATGGTGAGGAAGATATTGATGATGCTAGTGAGTGAGGACAATGGAATGGAATGGTGGCAAAGAAATAGAATAGGACAACGAATAGAGGTGGAGTGGGAGTGATGACAATGATGATACAGTAGATGAAGGTAGGTAGTGGACATGGGTGGTGATAGAGGAATGAGATGGAGAAAAGGAATGGGATGGGATGAGGGTGATGGTAGTGATAATGATGATAGGGGTAGATTCATAATTTTATTAAAACTTAATTATTAACTAGATGAATAAATCAGACTAAACATTTGGATGACTTTGTTAAACAAAATATACATTTTAGGGATCATTTTGTCAAAAACAAATTTTGGAGTCTGTTTTGTCAAAACTGAATCTTTTGGGTGCCAAAATAACTATTTATTCTATAGAAAAAATATACAGTCTTCATAAATTCTCAACAAAAAATCAGTGATTATAAACCATAATAAAAATATCAATCATCGACATCTGATTTTCTCATACATAGTCTAAACTTAATTAGCATGAGATACAATCTTCATAGATACATAATCATAATCATAAAAGATCATATTCCATTATTTGAAAAATCCTTGTTGCCCCCTTAAATTTTGCAAAATGCAAATGTGCATACACAAAGCCGTACATCTAACATTAACTTGGTCTTTAAAGACATGATGCCTCTAAATGGAATGCATACTTTATTTCACAAGGGATGGAAGATTTGGATTTCAGAACCAAAATTAGAAAGACTCAAAGTTAGAAGTAAAACTTACAAAAATGTTTTGAAAAAAGGAGTTGCAAAATCTAAGAAAAATGCTTGCTCTGCAACAAGGCAAGGAAAATATGAAAATATAAAATAAAAAATAGTAAGATTAAATCAATTAGGAACCAAAATTACATAAAATAAAATGTTCATAAATTAAAACAAATAAAAAATCCATGTAATTGCACAAGGTAA
>NC_029788.2:102824236-102840105 GCF_000816755.2 Arachis ipaensis
AAATTCCCAAATCACTCTAAGCCTATTGGATTTTTTACCTAAATATGTTAATATTAAATATTTTACTTACGAACTTCGCTAGAGAGACAATGAAAAATCTAAACAATGTGAACAATTGGCTGCAGATTTAGCCCAAATACATATAAAAAATAGAAAACACTCTACAAATTATCTAAATAAAAAAACTCACTATTATTCAAAAAAAAATAACCATCTCAAACCTTAATTTATAAAAGCATTTCACCCCAATACCCTCTTCTCTCCCAACTGGCTACCACCCCCACCTTCATCAATAATCATCCCACTTCACCATCACTGCTTGACTATTGCCACACGCCGTCACTAGCGTCGCTCACCCATAATGAAAATAACAATCCACTTAAGGAAAAAAATAATCATCTGCATACCTAATAAATTGGATATCCAACATATGTTAATTATATATTACTAAACTCCATCCAATCAAAATAATCATCCACATAATAATTAAAATAACCATCCGTATACCTACTAAAATGATCATCGTATAATATGCTCAGTTGTGACTGTGGCCATTTAAGTATCCCAAAGTCCAAATATCCTCCATGCAATGATAATGAAGGAAGCATTCAAATTCAATCTCTTCTGTAAATATACACGAAAGAGTATAGGTAAAGGGTCCTACATTTCTCAGGAAATTTTTCACGCACGATGGATGGGGTGTGCGTGGTGTAGCAGCGCCGGGGCCGACAAGTTCAAGGGTCAGGAATACGACTGTATGGAAAGAGAGAGACGGCGGTGGTTGAAAATGACCCCGAGGTTAGCTTCTGGCGCAAGAGAGAGAGAGAGAGACGAGTTTGGCACAATGGACGCGCGACGGAGAGGACTTGTCGTCCGCGATGATGATGGCCAAGAGAATGGCGCGAAAACAGTGACAGCAGCATTGGGCTTAGGGTTGGCAATATATACCCTACCCGCGGGTACCTTACCCGGACCAACCCGTTCGGGTAGGGTTGTCTACCTACGGGTAGGGTAGGATAGGGTATGGTGCAAATTTGCTTGCGGGTAGGGTAGGGTAGGGTACGAGTTTAGGGTATACCTTACCCTACCCTACCCGCATCCTTAATATATTATATAATATATATGTAAAAGTTATGTATGTAGTGAAGAAAGTGAGTCTTGTACTCACAATCTTCTTCTTATAAAAACTTGAAATAATCACTAAGATAGTTGATGATCATATTATTTGTAATTTTATGTTGAAATTCTTTAAAATTTTATTATTTTTAATTTTAATTTGAACTTAGTTTTTTATTTTCTATTTTATTAATATGTATGAAATTTGGAATGGTTGAATTTTATATTTATTTGAAATTTTTTTTTGTTTCTGCGGGTAGGGTCAGGTAGAGTAGGGTTTAGAACTTTTGGGTGCGGGTAGGGTTAGGGTTGAGAGATTCTCAACCTGCGGGTAGGGTAGGGTAGAGTTTTAATAAAGTTTTTAACCCGCGGATAGGGTTAGGTTAGAGTCTAAACCCTACCCTACCCTACCTATTGCCAGCCCTAGTTGGGCTGAGCGCCAGAGGGCGAGGCGCGTTGGAGTGACTGGCAAAGGTGGAGGCGGTGTCGGTATCATCGGTAGGGAGTGCAACAAGCGATGTGAGGACCGAAGAAGATGACGACAAGTTTTAGACAGAAGTTATGGTGAAATTAGGAATAACCGTACGTAGTGTGAATGGGTTTAAATGTTAATCTTAATTTTTTAAATTTTAAAATTTGAAATTAAATAATTAATTAATAATCTGATTTTTAATTTTAATTTTACCTTCCTTTTTTAATCCATTGTTCACAATTAGCATTGTTTCCTTATACTTCCTCTTTACTTAAAACTTTCAAAGTGAGTATTAGAGAGTATGATTGGTCCGAGCCGTGAATGTATTTAGTTATATGAATTCACCGATTAGGTAGCGTACCATGTACCAATTTGCGTGTACTACATATTAATTCATCTACCTACTGAAATATTATATGTATATTTTTCACATAAAATATTTTACATGACGTCTTGTATATTGGTTCTTGTACTAGAACGTATCACTTCCATATAACTATGTCATAGTCATCAACCCATCTTATATCAATGTGGCCTCGTTATTTCCAACATCATATTTACAATTTTCTTTTAAATTAGACTAGCATTAGAATGAATGTCTAGCAAAGAGATAAATAAAATAATTTGATGACTTTTATTTGAAATAACATGATGTGAATGAAAACATTAAACAAAACTGTAACTTTTGGAGTCAAACAAACAAGATAGCCAGGTAATTAATAAGTTCGACTAATATATAACGGTGGTGGTCACAAATAGAAGATAATGAAGATCAGAAAAAAGATAATGAATAAGTTTGTTACTTCCCTAAGACATCTTTATACAAAGATGATATTATAATGTAGCTGAGTAGTGATAGGAGAATGAATGAAATAAAATGGCATTACATGAACATAAATACCTGAGGAGTATTGCAGAGACAATGAAGGAACCAATGATAAGAGATCTTCCATCATATGTCGCCTCTCTTGTGACTCCTATTATTACTATTAGTAATGTCACAAATAAATATAGATGAATTCAATAGCTTTCTGTTAGGTACCAGACAAATGATACAACAAAACATAGAGATAAAAAATTATAAATTATATAAAATAACTTTCTTTGAGAATTATAATTTCTCTTTATTACAAGATTATAATAATACTCTCTTAATATAGGAGAAAATCTTTCAAAGAAAAACTCTCTATTACAAGGAGATTACAATAACACTATCTTAATATAAGAGAAAATATTTCAAAGAAAAAACTCTCTATGTAACTCATAATTACTGTTGTTGTTATTGGATGAATTGATTAAAATGAGTCAAGAATGCTCAATTTAAAAGTGCTCTTCTTTAACATAAACCATCCATCAATTAGAAATGGATAATTCTTCTCTCTCTCTCTCTCTCCACCATTAAAATTTAATGCCTAAAAGCCAGGGGGTGTTTATCATCTTTTATTTAGCATATTACCAAAATAGCTTTACTAGTGTTGCAATATCCCACTTAAAACTAATTTTGGTAAATTTTTAAAATTCATATTACTCATGTATTTGATGGGCAATATGAGGATTTACATCATTTAAATTTTTCAGTGTTGATTGGTTTTGTCATGATATTTGCTAGATTTTTTTCAGTGTGAATCTTCTGCATATCAACACTTTTTTTCTCTACTACTTCCTGAACAAAGTGATATTATACTTTGATGTGTTTTGTTCTTAAATGAAAGACAAAATTTCTTGCAATGTGTCCGAGTTTCTCTATCAACCTTTGGATCCAAATAGCTTCTTTGTATTCTTGTGTACCTACCATATATTTAACTTATGTAGTAGATAGATCTATAATAGTCTATAACTTAGATAGCCAGCTCACAGCTCCTCCTACAAGTATGAACACTTATCTTGTAGTTGATTTTTTGTTTATCAAGATCACCTGCAAAGTCTGAATCGACATATCAATTGACAATGAATTTCGATTTGCCAAAACATAATGTAACGTTTGAGGTCCTTTTGATGTATCTCAGCATCCTCTTAACAATATTCGAATGTTGTTTACCCGGATCTACTATAAATCGACTTACCACCGCAACTGCTTATATTTGGCCTTGTACAAATCATGGCATACATAAGGCTTTTCACTGCTAATGCATACGGTACTCGAGACATTTTCAGCCTCTCTGTTTCACTACTAAGACACATACTTGAGAATAATTTAAAATTCATAGGAAGCGGAGGTTGAAATTGGCTTACATTCTTGCATATTAAAGAATTGTAAAATCTTCCTCAAATAAATCTTTTGCGATAGCCAAATCTTCCTATCCCTTTTGTCTCAGTGGATTTGCATCCCTAAAATCTTGTTTGTTGGTCCCAAGTCATTCATATCAAACTCCCTAGCCAACTGTGCCTTTTATTCCTGGATTTCATCTTTGTTGGGACCTACCACTAATATGTCATCCACATACAACACCAAATGATGAAATCATTATCACCAGACCTTTTGTAATAGGTACAATGATCTGAACTAAGTCTATTGTATCCAAGGCTGATAATGAAAGAATGAAATCTCTTGTACTAACACCTTGGTGCCTGCTTTAAACTATACAAAGATTTAATTAACCTGCAAACGAAGTTTCCTTTTTCTAGTTCTTCAAAATCTCTCGGTTGGAGCATATATATCTCTTATTTTTCTTGTTCTAGATGTAAATCAAATGCAGCACACATAGCCAAAAATATCTTATTTCTGAGCATATCCTTAGATAACCAATCTTGCACGATATTGTTCCATTTGATTGTTACCATCTCGCTTGATCTTATAAATCCATTTGTTTCCAATAGCTTTCAGACTTGCTGGAAGTGCAACAAGTTTCTAGGTATGGTTCCTATGTAATTCCTGGATTTCTTCTTGCATTGCTGTCATCCACATAAAAACATCTGGATTGTGTATAGCCTCCACAAAAGTTGTTGGCTCTCTGTCTTTTGTCATGATATTTTTCTTTTTTGAGTGGATCGACGAACTGCTATGTCATTTGCCTTTGGTTCTTGTTCTTCGTGCTCTGGCTCTACTTCAAAAAATCACTTTCTATGCATTTCTCATCTATTTGAACAGTGGTTATCTCTTTAATAGTGCTGTCATTTTCTTGTCCTCTTTATAATTTATTTTCTGCAAATATCACATTTCTGCTGGCAACTATCTTGCGGGCAGTGGAATCGCACAGGCGATACCCCCTTAACTCCCTCAGCATAACCTAAGAATATACAATTTCTAGACTTTGGGTCCAACTTTGTTCTTTCGTGAAAATTATCCATCACGTACATTGGTGTCTTCAATCCAATTGCACTTGATGGTGATCGATTTATTAGATAATAGGTAGTTTTAACAGCTTCTTCCCAAAAGACTTAGCTAAACTTGCAATTTACAACATAGCTCGTACTCTTTCTTGGAGAGTCGTATTTATTCACTCTATTGCACCATTTTACTGAGGCGTATATACAAATGTAAATTGTTGTTGAATTCTTGCTTGCAAAATATTAGAAAATTACCATCGACATATTCTCCTCTATTATCTATCTTTAAATACTTGATCTTCTTTCCATATTCAAGTTCCAACTTTGCTTTGAACTCCTTAAACATCGCAAACACGTCTGACTTCTTCTTGATCACTACACCCATAACTTTCTAGAGTAATCATCAATAAATGATACAAGATATTTTACTCCTCCTATAGACATGTTCAGTGATTTCCATACATCAGAATGAATCAAATTCAATATATGCTTGCTCCGAGCATTTGATCTACCAAACGTCAATCTATATTCCTTGCTTGTAACACAGTGCTTATAAAATCGTAAGTTTACTAATTTAAGCTCGAGAATGAGATTACGTTCCACAAGAATCTTCAAGCGTCATTTTGACATGTGGCCGACTTTGCGATGCCATATCATTGTCAATTCTTCTTGGCTTGCTAAAGCAATTGATGTCTCTGCCTCTTGCAAAGTATCTCCCATAAGCATGTATAGATTTGCTACAATCTTTTCTACTTTTATTACCACAAAAGCACCTCTTCAAGATCTCATCTTCAATATGAATATTGTAACCAAGTTCATCCATTTGTCCAATTGACAACAAATTCTTCTTCAAGCCTTTCACATGTCTTACCCCTTGAAGTGAATGACTAAAACCATTAAACTTTTTTATTTTGACAGTACCCATTCCAATAATTCTTAAGACATGATCATTTACCATAAACACATATCTTTCCAAGACAGGTTCATATGTACAAAACTAATCACAGTGAGGAGTCATATTCCAAGTTACTTCTGAATCAACAATCCATACATTAGTGAGTTGTTTGTTGCCTTTAGAACCAATTATTGCTTCACCATACAGGATTTCTCCATCATCAGAGGTACCCACAACACATCCTTGAAAACTTGATCCTTCTTGAACCTTTTTTATACTCTTCTTATTATGAATTTTTTTGAAATATCCTCTCTTGCCATAATTGTAGCATTTGAATTGCTTCTTTCCTCATGATTTTGGTCTATTTTGGCTTCCACTGAAATCGGGCTCCATTGATTTTCTTCTCGTCATCAATAGTGTCTCTATTTTTTTTTGAGCTCTTTAATCTATTTTTCTTATTCTTATATCTGGATTCTTCTTCAAGAATTGCAGAAGCCATATCATCAATAGAAAGATAATTTGTCAAAAATTATTGGTTAAGTTAATGATGAGCTGATCATATGAATCTGGTAGATTTTGAAGTAGAAGCTCTGCACGTTCATTTTCTGCTATGTTGTAATCCAATAATGAGAGTAGGAAAAATAGCGTATTTAGATTATTAATGGAATCTGTTGACGATATAGATTCACTCATTCGAAGAGTATAAAGTCTTCTCTTTAAGAATATCTTGTTGTAAAGTGACTTGATTTCATATAATTTGGTGAGAGCATCCCAAATTTTATTTGTTGTTCTTTTCTCTACTACATTTGACAAGACTGAATCACCTAGTACCAAGTATAAGTTTACAACAACATTATCATCTATCTCCTTTTCATTTTCATCTGTAATCCCAATGGGTCTACCTTTAATTTCTGCCATGCAATTGTTTTCCTTATAATTGCTTTTATTTTTAATTTCCATAAGAAAAAATTATACCCACTAAATTTTTTAATCTCATACTTTGCTGCCATTTTTTTAATATGCAGTAACTCGCAACGAAAAATTAAATTATTAATTAGCAACATTTGGCTCTGATATCACTGTTAGGTATCAGACAAATAAAATAGTAAAATATAAAGATAAAAAATTAAAAATTTATATAAAATAACATTCTTTGAGAATTACAATTTCTCCCTACAAACCCAATAAAATAACCAAAGTATTTAAACCTTGGGTTGTCTCTCAAGGAATTACAGAAAAGTGTATTTTTTATTGGTTATGATATACTACTTTTTGGGATTTTAAAATAAGGGACAAGAAATGTAAATAGTAATAAAGTAAGAAAAACTCCAATGGTAAAAAGGTCTTGGCAAGGGTTAATGGCTAAGGATCTCTATCCTTATCACTACCTACAATATGATAGTTGTAGGGATCATTCTCATTTAGTCATCCTCTAACAAATGAAAGAAGGTTAAATGAGCTTCATCAATCCCAATCCATAAGTCCTAGCCACTCACTAATCGAATTAGTGAAAGCTAGTGTCAATGGATATCAACCGTCAATTACTTGGGCATTAGCAACTCAAGGTCACCCAAGTTACCAACCCAAGCCAAGAATAGAAAAATCTACTCTATAGCTAAAGAGACATTTCATTAAACACATAGAATACAATAAAGAGAAACATCATAAAATGCAAGAATTAATAAAAGCTATAACTAACACAAGTAAGAAAGCAATAAGAGAAACCACGGCAAACATAAAAAAAGACATGGAAATATAAAATTGTATTAAAAAGGAAATTGAAAGTAACACAAGAGTTCATAAACTAAATGGGCAAAATAAAAGAATCAATAAGAGAAGTAGATAACTAAAGTGCTAGAACAAATAAAAGTAAGAGAAAACTAAATTAAAATAAGACTGAAACCTAAACCTAAGGAGAAATTGAAAGAAGAAACTCTAAACCTAGAGAGAGGCTCTCCTCTCTCTCTAGAATTCTACTTCTCTAAAACCTAAAGTGTGTGAATGAATGAAAAAGTGAATGTCCAGCTCCACTCCCCAGCCTCTTGTCTTCATTTTCGGGCCTGAAACTGGGTCAAAAGCAGCCCAGAAATCGTCCCAGTATTTTTCCGTAACTGAGGCACGCGTCAGCCACGCATACGCGTCACTGGATATTAAATGGCCATGCGTGCGCGTCATCCACGCGTAAGCGTCATTTGTCTGCTGCACTGGTCACCCGTACGCGTCATCCATGCGTGCGCGTCGAGGCCAGCTTGTCAAATCTCCAAATTCTTGTGTTCCTTCCACTTTTGCATGCTTTCTTTCCATCTTTTAAGCCATTCCTGCCCTATAAAACTTAAAAACACTTAACACACATATCAAGGCATCGGATGGTAATAAGAGAAGATTAAAAATTAGCAATTTTAAGGCCAAAGAAGCATGTTTTCAATTATAGCACAAATTCAGAAGGATTTATAAAACCATACAATTTTTATGAATAAGTGTAAGAATAGTTGATAAAATTCACTCAATTCAATACAAAATAAACCGTAAAATAGTGGTTTATCAACCTTCCCACACTTAAACATTAGCATGTCCTCATGCTAAACTCAGGGGAACCAAAAGAGTGAAGGAAAAATGGTGAGACTTATGCAATGCAATTTATCTATATGAATGCAATTACATGCCAAATGTTTCTACCTACTTAGTTAAAAGTAGATCAATCTTCCAAGAACAAATATGAACTGAATTCTACTAATTCAAATCTCAAAAGGAAGTACAAGTAAACTTGCAAGAAGAAAGCCCATGAAAGTCGGGAACACGGATTGAGCATCGAACCCTCGCCGGAAGTGTATACACTCTAATCACTCAAGTGTTTAAGGGTCGATTCTCTCAATTCTCTACTAATCTTGCTTTCTAAGGCTTGCTCTTCTTCTACCAATCAACAAAAATTTAATGCACCAATACACATATCAAGAGATCTTTTAAGGGTTGTAATGGGGTTAGGGTCAAGGTAGGAATATTTTTGGATAAGTGGACTAAAATTCAAATCCTTGATTAACCTAAACTTCCCATCTAACCTAAGACAATCCATGTAAGAAAAATACAAAATCTAACTACCCATTAACTATCTTTTCCACATTTTCATGCATTCTAAATTTGATTACAATACATATGCATTACTACCACCATTTACTTTGGAGAATTTTGTCCCGTTTTATTGTTTTCTTTTTTTTTTTCATATGTGGTGGATAACATGTATATGAGAGATCCATGCATATGATTAAGATATTGAATGCAAGAATATGTGCTCAACTATCCTTTTCACATTTTCACTAAAATTATACAATACTCACTTCTCAAACCAAATTTTCCCAACCCAATTTTCCCACACTTAAATCATGAACACTTTCACTAGTCTAAGCGAAACAAGGATTTAAATTAGGGACATTTATTGTTTTCCACTTAGAGTTAGTGTTGTGCTAAAATAGAGAACAAAAGGGGTACAATAGGCTCAACATTGGTTTGCAAAGGATGGTGAAAGAGTAAGGCCATATGGGCATGTGAGCTATAGTGAAACAAAGGCCTCAATCACATAAGTGCATGCATACATCAAACAATGGAAATATATAATCAAGCAAGAAAAAGATCACAATTTTAGAGAGAACAACACACACCAAAATAAAATATTGGTTGATAAGATGCAACCAATCAATAGGCTCAAAATCTTACTGGGTTTGTGTGTTCGAGCTCTAAAACTATATTCCAAATTAAATTTCTTCAAGCAAGTTCAACAAAAATTTTAATTCAAATTAGTGAAATGCCTTAAAACAGTTCCTTGAAAAAGAAATTATCACTTCAACCAAGTAGTACCTAAATGCGAGCAACTAACTACACATGCAGTCTATCATGTAATGCAACTACTAATTAACAAAGAGGATTAAGAATTGGTGTTGGAAAAAGGAATTGTTACTCATGGAAGTCAGTCTCGACCTCCCCACACTTAAAGATTGCACCATCCTCGGTGCATGCAAAAATGAGCAATGGGTGGGTACGGAAAGTCGGGTTTGTCCAAGGTGGGTTATCACAACTGATGACCTTCTTCAAAGGATTGTGCGGAAGAACTTGCTTGTTGCCCTCATTTCGAAGCTTTTTCTTTCCCCTCTTGGTGGCCAGCCTGAAAAGAGAGAAAAAAGGAAGAAGATTGAGCCCAACAATAAAGATATCAAGGCAAATAAAATATAGTGGCACTAATGCCCAATGAGAGTGGGGTTCTCAACTACATGGTAGCTACAACATGTAAGTGAGAAAACAATATAAGCGAATGGCATATCAACTAACACCTGATGCACGAGTAAAGTCAAAGCATAAGTAAATGAAAAGAATACTTGAAAGCATCAAGTTAAAACAAGAATTGACACAGACAATATTAGTGATAAGCATGAGAGCATGTGGTCCCATCCTAACTCAATGATAATGAAGCACAAAAATAAAGAATAATGAGTTAGGAAGGACTAAAGTACTAATGTTGTGTGTGGGGCAAACTTTGCAAATAATAAGTAAGAAGAAGTGGGTTATGAAAGACAATGTGAGTCCATATCAATGCACAAGGAATACAAGTGTCATAAAAGATTAGGCATTGACCTATAAATAATATCACCCAACAATATAAAACAAGTCACTGAGCACCAAAACAATGTGAGAAATATTCAACAGCTGAGTAAGAAAATTTAACACCATGTTAAAACAATAAATATAGAAAAGAAAAGAGGAACTAACAACAAAGTTAAAATGCAATGAATGCAAGTATGCAAATGTAATAAGAAAAAGAAAAGAAAGAGGATAAAAATGAGGAGTGGAAATATGAGGAGAGGGAGAAGAAGAAAGTAAGAAAGGAAGAAGAAAGAAGAAGAAAGGAGAGAAGAAAAAAGAAGAAAGGAAAAGAAACATGGCAAAACAGGGCACGAACGCGACGCGTGCGCATGGTTCCCGCGTGCGCGTGACCAAGAAGAACAGAGGGGTGACATGTACGTGTCAGGCACGCGTACGCGTGAGGTTTGCACACAGTAGCCGCACCGTTCCATCACAAGTCTCTGTTTTTTGTACCAGCATTGCGGAATTGAGATACGACGCGTGCGCGTCGGTCACACTCACGCGTGGGAGGCCAAAAAATGTAAATGACGCGTACGCATCAGCGAAGCACACGCGTGGGTTGGGTTGTGCGCCTAGCACTCCACCCGCGCGGTTCCAGCACAACTCTCTGATTTTTGGACCGGAGAGCATCAGCATCCAATATGACGCGTACGCGTCGGCCATGCGCACGCGTGAGAAGGAAATTTTTTTTAAATAAACTAACAAGCTATCAACGTAGTGCCAAACATTATTAAACAAGTGAAACCACTACTTAAACTAAATAATCCTAACTAAAATTAAAAATTCAACTTATTACCAATTTAAATAAAAAGGGAAAATGAAAGAATATACCATGGTGAGGTGTCTCCCACCTAGCACTTTTAGTTAAAGTCCTTAAGTTAGACATTTGGTGAGCTCCTTGTCATGGTGGCTTGTACTTGAACTCATCTTGAAACTTCCACCAATACTTGGACTTCCAATAAGCTCCAAAGTTCAAATTTAATAGCTCCAAGATTTAATGAAGTTCCACACAAGCTAAGGGCTCCCACAATTGATCCTCATATATTCCGGATCCCAAATCTTGTTTCTACACCTGTCTTCAAGTTGATCATCATTGTTCCAACTAGGTGGCAAGCAATCCGAATTCTCACTGAAGCATCCAAACAACTTCCTAGACCCATTCAATCGAGCTCTACACCAATCTGTGCATTTAGACTCTGAGCTTTCAACCACAATGAACCAAAACTTGTGTTTTCAACCACTTACTATCTCCCTTTTACTCTTAAAGCCACAAAAAGCTCTAAGTTGACTCAAGCAAGCCATATTCAAGTGAGAAAGTAAGGATTTAGGATAAGAATTTTACCCACTTGAATGTTGTGTTGGATGGTAATGGCTTGGGAAGAGGTGTTTCTAGTGATCTTGCAAGCTCCATTCCCTTGTGCTCTTCCTTAACTACTTCCACCTCTTGGCAAGCTTCTTCAACTTCAACCTCTTCCTCTTGGTATCTTTCTTCCAAATCAATCTCTTTGTCATCATTTACCAAGGATATGGGAGATTGTGCACTGTCTTCTTTGATCTCCAACTCATGTCCAATGGGAGAGGATTCAATTATAGATAAAAAAATTTCAATAATTGAATCCATATCTTGATCAGTCTCTCCAAAATCTCCAACTATAATATGCTTTGGAGGTTGTACACCTTTCTCAACATCAATATCAAGCTTCTTGGGAGGAGGCTCTATAACTTTCAATTTCCATGGACTTTCAACATCTCCTAAGTCTTCAACCATTTCCTCCTCTTCAACTAATTGGGCTTTCTCCACTTGTTCCAATACAAAATCCCACTCCTTATGTTTCACTGGAGTTTCCAATTTCTCTTTCATGCTACGCTCTTCAATTGATTCCCCACATGTGGCCATGAGAGTACTTTGAGTGTCTAAGCGTTGGGAGGCTAGAATATTTACTACCTCAGTCAAGGTAGCCATGAATTCTAGTGTCGTCCTTTGCATCTCTCTTTGCCTTTGAAGAAGAAGACCAAGGGTGTCATCCATTGGAGATTAGAGTGGATATGAGGGTTCATTATTTGGGAGAAATGGTTCATTATAAGAAGGTGGTTCATCTTGATAAGGATATGGAGATGGTGTATATTGAGGTGGTATATGTGAGTATGGTGGTCCTTGGGAGTAATTGAGTTGGAATGTGGGTGGTTTTATAGGTTGTCTTTCATAGTGGTCACAAGGATGAGGTGAGAGTGATTGGTTGTATGAGGGGTATGGACTAGAGTCATATGGAGGTGTTTGGTAAAATGGGGCTTGTGAGGTAGGTTGAGAACTGTATTGAGAAGGAGGTTCATAGGCATATATGGTGGTGGTTGTTGGTAGTCACAAGGAGATCCACCATAGCCATTGGATTGGTATGCATCTTGGAATGGCTCTTGCTCATAGTAAGTTGGAGGAGGTTGTTGCCAAAAAGGTTGATCATGTGTTTAAGGCTCCTCCAACCTTTGATTGTTCTATCCTTGATGCATGTTTTCATTGAAGCTTCCATTCCCTACAATATAATTTGAATCAAACTCATAGCCAAAGTGATGAAAATTCATAATAGCAAGAGAAAATAAAAATAAATACTAATAAAAACTAATAAAAATAAACTCCTAAAACTAGCAAAAACTAACAAAGAAACATAAAGGCAAATATATTCACAATATTAACAATAACCAATAATAAGGCACACATTTGCAATTTTCTGGCAACGGTGCCAAAAACTTGATGGAGAAAAATGTCGGTAAAGAATTTCTCAATAAAATTGCGTTGCAAGTATAGATCTAAACTGACAATTAAGCCTCAGTCAACGTTTAATATGTTTGTCACTTGTACAAACCCAATAAAATAACCAAAGTATTCAAACCTCGGGTCGTCTCTCAAGGAATTACAGGGAAGTGTGTTTCTTATTGGTTATGATATACTTCTTTTTGGGGTTTTGAAATAAGGAACAAGAAATATAAATAGTAAGAAAGTAAGGAAAACTCCAATGGTAAAAAGGTCTTGGCAAGGGTTAATGGTTAAGGATCTCTATCCTTGTCACTACCCACAATATGATAGTTGTAGGGATCAATCTCATTTAGTCATCCTCTAACAATTGAAGGAAGGTTAAATGAGCTTCATCAATCCCAATCCAAAAGTCCTAGCCACTGACTAATCGAATTAGTGAAAGCTAGTGTCAATGGATATCAACCATCAATTACTTGGGCATTAGCAACTCAAGGTTACCCAAGTTACCAACCCAAGCCAAGAATAGAAAAATCTACTCTATAGCTAAAAGAGACATTTCATCAAACACATAGAATGCAATAAAGAGAAACATCATAAAATACAAGAATTGATAAAAGTTATAACTAATACAAGCAAGAAAGCAATAAAAGAAACCAAGGCAAACATAAAAAAAGACATGGAAACATAAAATTGCATTAAAAAAGAAATTGAAAGTAACACAAGAGTTCATAAACTAAAAGGAAAAAAATAAACGAATCAATAACAGAAGTAGATAACTAAAGTGCTAGAATAAATAAAAGTAAAAGAAAACTAAATTAAAATAAGATTGAAACCTAAACTTAAGGAAAAATTGAAAGAAGAAACCCTAAACCTAGACAGAGGAGAGAGCCTCTCTCTTTAGAATTCTATATCTAAAACCTAAAGTATGTGAATAAATGAAAAAAGTGAATGTCCAGCTCCACTTCCCAGCCTCTTGTCTTCATTTTCGGGCCTGAAACTAGGTCAAAAGCAGCCCAGAAATTGCCCCCAACGTTTTCCCATAACTGAGGCACGTGACGCTTGTCACGCGTATGCGTCAGCCACGCATACGCGTCATTGGATATTAAATGGCCACGCGTGCACGTCATCCACGCGTACGCGTCGTTTGTCTGCTGCACCGGTCACCCGTATGCGTCATCCATGCGTGCGCATCAAGGCCAACTTCTCAAATCTCTAAATTCTTGTGTTCCTTCCACTTTTGCATGCTTCCTTTCCATCCTCTAAGCCATTCCTGTCCTATAAAACCTGAAACACTTAACACACATATCACGGCATCGAATGGTAATAAGAGAAGATTAAAAATTAACAATTTTAAGGCCAAAGAAGCATGTTTTCAATCATAGCACAAATTCGAAAGGATTTATAAAACCATAAAATTTATATGAATAAGTGTAAGAATAGTTGATAAAATCTACTCAATTCAATACAAAATAAATCATAAAATAGTGGTTTATCATATATCCCTTTCATTTTCCTCTATTGAAAACGAAAAGACTCCAAATCCCACTCTCTTTTATTCAATTTACAAAAAGAACTGTAACCTGTCTTCAACATTAAACCCCCACATAATCACCATCACCCACTTTCATTTGTGTCACCTTCAACCCTCATCCCCCACATTCAATTTATCTTGGAACCCACCAACTATACCCACTAATTTATGCAGTTCGTTAGCATCTTTCACAGCAACGTTCTTGTAGCTGAGATAAAAAACAGTGTCAATCTAATGAAGAACTTGCAATATGGTTGATTTTTTTGCAATATGGTTGATTTTCCTGCAATGAACCCAATCTCTGATTCTGCTCTGAACCATTCTACAAATTCCAAAAACTTGTTATGCAACGATTTGGTTTCTTACCTTGTATATTGGGGATACAAAAAACAATATTTGAGGATTCTCTATATTAGTTAACTTGCATATTCTCGCATAATACCTACAAAAGCAATTCAAGTATTTTTCTTTTGTGAATTCGATTTTGCTTAACCTTATCTTGCTAATGGTATCATGGCTTAGTCTCCCTCGCCGACGACTAGACCCAACAGAGCTTTCGTCGCTAATTTATCGCTGAAGCATTGGCCATTGTAGAGTGCATATAATAGGATTCTAGAGCCACGCGAAGGGGGATTTCATCTTCGACCTCCACCCAATTTCAAATGTTGCGTTTTGCAACCATAAGCCTAAAGACTAATTTATCTTGTTTGCACACGTAGATAACTGACTGCCATGTATGCTGGTCTAGGATTTATGTTAGCATTTTCCATTTGTCATTGATGGAGAAATAAGGTTAGGGAATTATTTGTTTGTCGGAATTAAACTTGAAAGAGTTTTTTTTTGTATATTTCAAAAGCTGGTGAATTAAGGTGTTCGATCTTAAAATTTCCAAAGACTGATTTGCTAATTACTCATTTAATATAATCTAGTAGCTTGAAAAAGACAAAAGAGATACGATGACCATTGAATTATTTAGAAGCTAGATTTTGTTCTTGGCATTTGTAACTTGTTTTAAATTAGTGTACAAATCTCAAAATTTTTAAGCTAACAATGTGAGAATTAGATATTGTTATTTCAATCAAGGTATATTGTTAATTACATATTTTTTATTTTTTTAAGAGATATAATCATTGATGTTATTCTTTTTATCAACTTAATTTTTTTAAAAAGTGATTTTATGACATGATGTTAGAATTTCTATAATCAGAAA
>NC_029788.2:102840171-102840898 GCF_000816755.2 Arachis ipaensis
TGATACCCAAAAAAAATATTATAAGATATTTTTTAAAAAATATGTATACAAATTTTCACAAAATAAAAAATGAGATATAAATATTTATGTGCCATTGCATAAATTTATCTTTTTTATTATTGTAAAATAAAATTAGAAAATTTTTAACATTTTACCTAATTTGTTTATCTAAATATGCATAAATTTAAATTAAGCCATTATTCAACCTTTTCTTTTGACATGATTATAAATTTTGGGAATGTACTTCTGTTCATACTCTAACCTAAAATTCAAACTTGGTCCAAATTAGAGAAAGTTTAGAAGACAGTCACTGAGTAGCCGGCTTCCAAAGAGATTGAACATAATATTACAAAGTGATAAATCTCCCTTAAAAGAGTTATAACTAACCCCACTATCTCTCATTTATCTCAAGGGAGATCTCAGCAGCCCTAAATAAAGAGGACGGTTATCCATCACCAATAATAGAACCACTCCAACGGTAATTATTTGCTCATCACCTATAAATACACTAATATCTCTCAGGTATGCTTAAGACAATCAACTATAAATCTGCTTATATCTTTGCTGACTTAAGAATCGGAGTATCTTGCAGGTACTACCCCTATTTCCTCACGAAAAACTCGGATGACGGCTACCTGACATAGGTCGGACGCTGTCCCACAAGGAGCTTGGACCTCACATACAGGTCCAAATACAAACCCAATTTCAAGTAACTCACAGAACAACT
>NC_029788.2:102840944-102855505 GCF_000816755.2 Arachis ipaensis
AGCCAATCAGCTAATGACATTTTTGGATAGATAAACCCTTACACATAAGTTTATAGTAATTTTAATGTAATGAAAATGAAAAAATCCTATATAAGCCAAAGCTGATCTGCAAAGGTGTAACCCTAGTTGCACCGAGCCACAGCCACCTCTCTGCTTTTCTAACACTTGCACACCGTTCCATTCACTTCTAAAACCCTACCTTTCGTTCTTCACTGCCACCAAACCCTTCGCTGTTAGTGATTCTCCAAAACTCTTCAATTTCACAAATTCTAGTCTCCGTCTAACTTTTTTCTTTGCAAATTTTAGTTTTTTTTCTCACTATCGAATTCGGCAAATGTATGATATCCTTTTTTCTCTGTGTTTTTTATTTGTTGGCAGAAGTGAGAACAATTGAACAAGAAAGCAACCATGTCAGATGATGAAAGGGAGGAGAAGGAGTTGGATCTCTCTTCTCCTGAAGTTGTCACCAAATACAAGACTGCGGCTGAGATCGTTAACAGTGCGTTACTCACTCTTCTATT
Source organism: Arachis ipaensis (assembly GCF_000816755.2). NCBI lineage: Eukaryota > Viridiplantae > Streptophyta > Magnoliopsida > Fabales > Fabaceae > Arachis > Arachis ipaensis. The sequence continues at coordinate 102,841,466 of NC_029788.2, forward strand.
TTTTTTTTAAATTTTTTTAAATTATTCTATATATTTCATACATGAATATGTTGAATTATTAAGATACCGTTCTCTTTTCCAATTCCTGTGTTTTTTTCTTTCTTTCCTTTTTTTTATGTTGGTAATAATGGATGCCTTGTGTTTTTGGGAGCAGAGGCTTTGAAGTTGGTGGTCTCAGAATGTAAACCGAAGGCCAAGATTGTGGACATTTGCGAAAAAGGAGATTCATACATTAGAGAGTAAGCTTATATGTTCTCTTTTATAATTCAATGGAATTAGCAATGTTCAATGTTCTGTGCCATTTCTCATATTTGTATGTAATAGCTGTGTTAGTTTCTCTTTTTGTATTATGGTTCTTAGTGTTCAACTGTTTTCCCTTTTTCTTTTAATGAAGGCAAACTGGTAATGTGTACAAGAATGTTAAGAGAAAGATTGAGAGAGGCGTTGCTTTTCCAACCTGCATATCTGTAAACAATACAGTCTGTCATTTCTCTCCTCTAGCAAGCGATGAGGCGGTGTTGGAAGGAGGTGATATATTGAAAATGTAAGAGAGAGATGTTTGGAGAATACTTTTGTTAAGAATGGTGGGAGATTGGTTTTGGCTATTAATGCTAATTTATCTTTTCCGCATTTTTTCCCAGTGATATGGCTTGTCATATAGATGGATTCATTGCTGCTGTGGCACACACACATGTGCTTCAGGATGGCCCAGTTACAGGACGGGCAGCTGATGTTATCACAGCTGCAAACACTGCTGCCGAAGTAGCCTTAAGACTTGTAAGGCCAGGAAAGAAGGTAACTAGGTGCACCTTATAGGAATCTCTAGAAATCTTAAATGATTCTTATTCTGTGCTCTATAATTCGGACTATTATGTTCATTTTTCCAGTGCACTGGCTTATGTTGAACACAAGTTGTTTACTATTCTATATTTATAATATAGATTACATAGGCAATTCAGCTTATTGAAATATGCATGAAATTAGATTATTTTTAAATCTCTCTTTCAAGGGGGTTCATTGATCTCTAAAGGATGAAAAATATCATGAGCCATGGATATACTCCAATGAAGCTTCATTGTCATAGTTACACTGATAGAGGTCATGTATGCTTTTCATTGTGTAATCTCAGCTAGAGTTACTTGATTAACTTTTTAGTATACACTTGAGTAAAATTGCTTTCAAGTTCAAGCATATTAGACATACGGTTTTGTCACACCGATGGATTTTATCATGCACCATCATTCAAAAGTTTGCTATCTTTGGAATTTTGAGAAATATTAGCTGGTTCTGTTCCTTGATTTTGTCTCCCTCCCAAATTAATGTTTGGTTTTACAAAATGATTTTAAGTTTGGATGATATGATCTCCATATGATGTAGACATCATAGGCTATGGGTAATCCCAATGAAGCCATTTTTGTCATAGTTACACTGATGGATAATCATTCATCTTCCGTTTCATAGTTGGTCATCTTTTCCATGGTTATCTTTTCCATAGTCCTTTTACCGGAAAATCTTTTCCATAATACATTTTGACCATCTCTCAGGATATATAGACACAATCAAGTTGGTATCAACTTAGTGTGCTTCTTTGACACCAATTGGTTGCATTTGTAACTCATTTTCCAAGCCCTCCTAATACTTAAGGAAATCCATTCTTTGTAGAATTGGCAACTTTGCCGAGGTGATTAGTACTATATTGATTTCCTCTTTTCCCTGTTGCCTAAACATAATTGGCTTATAATAGTTTCACAGTCGTGCTGAATTTTATAGTCAGTATACTTGCTACTATAGCCAACATTGTACAAGGTTTAACATATTACTTATTGATATAAATGCTTAATTGAGGGAATGGTTTGTACTTTCATAGCAAATTAACAATTGATTTTTTTTGTGGTTTCTGATACAACTATTGATTTAATATAGAGATTGTTTCATGAATCATGATTATGCTGATTTATATTATTATTGTAAATAATTTATTAATCAATTTATTTCTCTTGGCAGAATAAGGATGTAACCGAGGCAATTCAAAAGGTTGCTGCTGCCTATGATTGTAAAATTGTTGAGGGTGTGCTTAGTCACCAAATGAAGCAATTTGTAATTGATGGGAACAAAGTTGTGCTTAGTGTAACAAATCCAGATACAAGGGTTGATGACGCGGAGTTTGAGGAAAACGAAGTTTATGCAATTGATATAGTAACAAGCACTGGAGAAGGCAAGGTAGGTATTTTATCTATTATGAATTGTCATGGGGGTTCGGCTATATTTTTATGTTGGTTGCCGAAGACCTAACACAACCCTCCTCCTTTATCCGGGCTTGGGACCGGCTATGTACCGCAAGTGTAACATAGGCGGAGTTATCACTTATGAATACGAGGTAATTATCGAATGAGTTGCTAAAGCAACTTCTTAATAACGTGCAGCCCAAGCTGTTGGACGAAAAGCAGACAACTATTTATAAGAGAGCCGTTGACAAGAGTTATCACTTAAAGATGAAAGCATCTAGATTCATTTTCAGTGAAATAAGCCAAAAATTTCCAATTATGCCATTCTCTGCTAGGTAAATTCCTACCTGCATATTTCTAGTATTTTATTCAAATGTGTTGTCTTCATTCTTCTAAGATGTTAATTGTGTGATACAGGGCTTTGGAAGAGAAAAGAGCTCGCCTGGGTCTAGTGGAATGTGTGAATCATGAGCTCTTGCAGCCATATCCTGTTCTGCATGAAAAGCCGGGTGAAAACTTTTCTTGGCCAGTAGTATGATTAAATCTATTGGTGTTTTGATTCATCTGAGTCATGCTCATGTTATGCACAATTAGTTGTTTTCAGGTGATTATGTTGCGCACATCAAATTCACAGTCTTGCTAATGCCAAATGGATCAGATCGAGTCACCTCTTATCCACTCCAGGAGTTGCAGCCAACGAAAACCATAGAGGATCCAGATATCAAGGCATGGCTGGCTTTGGGCACAAAAACAAAGAAGAAAGGTGGTGGAAAAAAGAAGAAAGGTATAAGATTGGTTATATGTTATCATTCTTTGCTGTATCGTATCATTGCTTCTATAGATTTCTGATTAATTTTCAATAACATGATTTTTTTTTTCTTCCTCATAGGTAAGAAGGGGGACAAGGCAGATGAATCAGCTGAAGCTGAGCCTATGGACTCTACAAATGGTCAAGAATGAGTTTAAAATGATCTCGTTTCATTTTTCAACCCCTTTTCAATTTTGGTACACTGTTCACTGAATTGTATCTCTGCTTGGATATGAATTTAGTATAGTATTCACTGTTCAAATATTAGATACTAACAGCAAAGTTTTCGTATGCCCATTATTGTTGCACCCCAAATGCTTACTTTGTTCTGCCTTTTCTTAGAGCAAATATCCCTTTTCTCAAAACAAAGAGTTTGTACTTTATAAAGATGGGTTTCAATTTGTTTTACCTAAGCTTTGTTCTGGTCAATAATAGTCTATATATATACCCTTTGATTTCAAATAATTGTTGATTTAAAAATTTGATTTGTTTTTAAATAAGTGATTATTTTGAAAAGCTAAGACAACATCAATTAGATTGGTTTTTTTCGTAACTGGCTTCTTTTGGTGACTGTAATTAGGCTTTGTTTAGTTGACTGATAGGATGGGACAGACATCAAAATATAAAAACAAAATAATTGTGTCTATCTAGTGTGTTTGGAAAAACTAATAAACAAAATCTAATGAACAAGGCATACAAATATTCAAAAAAGTTAAAGTTACTTTTAATTCAATCACCAATTCCACCCTCATTGTTACACACCAACCAAATTACTTTTATTCAAACAAATATATTCAATTACTTTTATTCAAGGAAAGTTCTGTGGTGTGGATTAGGAAAATATCCATACATGTAGATAGTGAGGTGTGTACATTAGGTAATAACGCATTGATAGGTTGATGTAGACGTTGTTGTGGTGCAAAATTATTATTAATGTGAGTTGTTGTGGTGCAAAATTATTATTAATGTGAGTGATTATAATGTTTGGAAATTGGGTTGAAACTTTTATGTTCTAATATGAAAACTGTTTGAATTTTACATTCTTAAATGGATTAAGAAAACAAGAACGTGCAGGACATTGTTTTGAGCTTTTACAAAGAAACCGAAAAAAAAAAGAGAATGATGTATGTTAATAATAATATAAAATATATATTTATTATTGCTTTAGTCAAATTATTAATACATAAAACTTATTATAATTAACGTGAATAAGTAAATAAGAATACAAATAAAAATAAAAAAATGAAGATTATGAAAACAAATAAAAATAAAAAGTCATGGAAATAAGTTAAAATAAAAATGTAAAGATTATGAAAATAAATTAACACAAAAATAAATAGTTAATGAAAATTATTAATATAAAAATTATGAAAAATAAGTGAAAAAATAATTAAAAATATATTTATTTTTTTATAAAAAAATTTAGTCCTCCTTCTTATAAATATTAATGAGTAAAAGCTCAAATCAATGTCCTGCAGGTTCTTGTTTTCTTAATCCATTTAAGAATGTAAAATCCAAACAGTTTTCATATTAGAACATAAATGATAAAAGAAATTCAAAGGAAATTGTATAATCTCATTTTGTACAAAACAAGAAGTCCATTTACCCTAAGCAAGTTCAAAAAGTTTCAGCCCAATTTTCAAATATTATAATCACTCACATTAATAATAATTTTCTTAAGAGAAAAAAATAAATAGGTTAACCTTTTGCCCAGCAAATATTTTCGTCTCTAACCATTTGAAAAATACTTTTAAGTCTTTGACCTTCACAAAATTTGGACAGATCAGTCTCTCTGTCCAAATGCCTCAGTCAGGAATTGATCCGTCCAAATGCCTCCATCAAGGACTGATCTGTCCAAGTTTTGTGAAGGTCAATGACTTAAAAAAGTATTTTTTAATGGTCAGGGATAAAAATATCTGCGGAACAAAAGGTGAGGGACCTATTTGTCCTTTTTTCTTTTCTTAAACTAAACTTGCGCCAAGTACGACAACGTCTACATAAACCTGCAGTGACAGCCTTTTGTGCTTGCAGTTCTCCATGCAAGTCAGAAGAAAGAAGCCAGGCGTTATTACCTGATATACACACCTTACTATTTATATGTATGGATCTTTTTTCCAATCCACACCACAGAACTTCTCTTTATTCAAACAAACAAATTCAATCAAACCTAAACAACACTAGTGATTGTAGATCTGGAACACATTAAACCCACATGCCCAGGAAGAGGGAACGAAACAAAAGAAAAAGAAAAGGAGCGACGGGAACGAAGGGAGGGAAATTGGGGAAGAAGGTGGCGCCGAGTATGAAACAAGGTGAGGGAAATGGGCAGAGGAAGATGGAGGAGGGGAGGGGGAGGGGGAGGGAGAGAGAGGAAAAAGAATTCTCAGGGTTAAGGTTAAAATTGAAATTTAAAAATTATTGAAGGATGGAAAAAAAACTGTATTTTGTCTATTGTAGTGTCTTAGCTTAAACGTGGTCTACAAATTTTGCATATTTATATTCTTCTGTCTTCATTAAATATTCGTGTTTTACCAAACCAAACAAAAAATGTGTGTTGAGACATGAACAACATTCAAACGCTGCCTTGTTAAATAAGAGTAAATGAGAAAAAAAACGGTAAGGGAGGATTAGTTTAATTTGTCCAAAATCAAGACAGGTGTGTAATTAGCTGCGGCCAGGGGAGTATGGGAGGATAATAGGAAAACCAATGTAGAAATAGGTACTTAGTTGTTTAATTGCTTTCTTCTAACAGTCAAATTTCTAAGCCAACTACTTCAATGAAAATGGCAAAAACATCTTTTCATAATAATATTTGTTTAAACAGTGTAACATATTTGTTTGACCACATTTTAAATAAAAGTAACACTTTTATGACATATAAAAATCAAGCTCTATAATTTTATCATAATGATCAAAATGAAGTATCTTTACATAATGACAATTATGAAATCTTCGTTGGAGTAGCCACTTATTTCTAATGCCTAACAATATTTATGGAGCAAAGGTAATAGATACCTCCTATAGACTGGTAGTCGTAGAAATAAGTATTAATTCAAAGATTGGGGCACGTAAAACTATTAAGTGAAATTGTTAATCTTGGTTTGCTTGGGATTCTCCTGGTGAGTTCAGTCCTAATGGTGAGGATTCTTCTTAGGACATGTTTGGTTGGAATGGTTGGAAGATAAAAGTAGAGGCAAACTTTATGCAAATGCCTTTTATGTATAAATTGATTAAATCCATACATATACATGAACATTTATTTGAATAAAAGCAAATAATCCTCATTGTTGCCCTTCAACTAAACAAACCCATACTCATACTTTGGTGCGGCTTTTTTGGGTTGACTTTTCAATTGGATTGTTTTATATGCTTTCATCCATAGATTTAGCATGAACGAAAGCAAAACGAGTTGCCTATCGTGGCTTTCGATTTTCTTTAATGGGCATGACAATGTTGCAAGTTTCTCATTAGGAATTCCTATTTTTCCAATTCATTACTACTCAAAGTCTAGGTGCTTTCTTACACAGCAAGTCTTTTAAATTAAACTCTCTTGGGGTCAGGCTCATACAATTCTCTCAAACTTTGCTTGGATCACAAGGCAAAAATTACAAATCGGTTTACTCTGTCCTGTAATCTATTGCTCCTTCTCTAGTAACAAAAATACATAATTTGCTCCCCTCTTTTTATCGTACGCTTCCTTTTCCTTTGTACGTCAGTTAAGATTGAATTTCTAAGTCAGATCAAAATAAAAGTTGCTACTATTACAGTTCCAAAACATTGTAACTTTGGAATTTAGGAAAAATTTCAAATGTTCCTAAAACACCAGTATTTCAATTTGTCATCAATTAAGATTATAAAAAGCTACTACATCACACCCAATAATTGAAAGTCATCAGTCTCATACGTACCAGTATCCACAGGTTGCACAAGTGTCATCAAATATTAATACATCTTAGTCGAGCTTCAGTACTTGAATAAATACTGAGTAAAATCTTACAATTTAAAGCTTAGGTTAAAGAAAAAAAAGAGATTGTATGACTTAACTAGTTATTTATGACTTTACATATTGATCCATAACTAGTGTGAGAAAATAGAAATAAAAATGTTAATCTAGCAAATAATATGCAATCAAAATTAACTTTTCCAGATTAGACTGCTGAAATTTCCACTACACATCCCAAAATGTTCAAAAACAGCATCTACACAGACCATTTCATATTTCCTGTAATTCTTCTCAGTTAAATAGAACACTGTAGACTCAATGCTGATCCTCCTTTTATATATAATAGAGGACAGCATCCTATTTACAGAGTTTCACGATGCCGGACTGGCATAACTAATGAATGATTTTTTAGTGCTAAAAAAACATGACTTGGAAACAATTTAAAATGTGAATAAAAACCAATAATTCTTGTAATAAGCTTGAATTTCACCTGCAGAAAGATAAGTTAACTGTCAGTTAACTAAAAATACTACTACATTAAAATAATCATCTAGTAATTTAATCCGCACACTATTTCTTAGTCCTAAATCTCGAGCCAGACATAATATATCATAATGCCAAAAAGGAAGAGATGGTGATGAGTACAAACTGGAAACAAATAATATGTTAATTACTGAAGCTGTTCCTGTCTAACAGTTTTTTCATTATTTTCAAGAAAACATCTCAAATTCAGTGTGCCATGATTTCCAGAGTTATAATTTGCAGCAAGTAGCCTATAGTTTTAAAGCTATTCAGTATATGTCAGTGATCCTGTAATCAACCTTACTATTATTTGGTCAATGCCAGCAACAGGTTATGTTTTCTTTCTGAAGTTGCAGCAAGCAAAAAAGGGAACATACCCTATAGAAAAGTCACAATCTATGGACAGAAGATCCGCAAATGCACATAGTTCCACCTGATCAACAACCACCAAGCCATGTCCCAGCCACAAACTATTATGGCACGCCAATTATGGCATCTTTAATGCTTGCTTCAATTGTGCAAGCGCAGATGGGTGCATATTGTTCATTGCAGCATTAAACGATTCTCCATGAATAGCAGCACAAGTTTGTAGATTTTCTTTCACAGAGTCCTCAAGTGATATGTGATTGATACGGTCTGAAAATTTGATCTGGAGAGAAAATATACATATGCATAACACCCTTTGTTTTTCATACAATCACATTGTCCCAGAATGAGTATTATGGTTAAGTTTCATAAATTCTTGCCTGTCTTTTTCTGAATTCTTTACTTGGGATATTGCCATCATCAGGAGACGTACTGGAGCTCATAACACCACTGTTATTTACATCAGACATAAAGAATTATATGATAGTAAAACATGAGCAAAAGCCATATAATAACAGGGACAACCCCTCAATTTCTAAACTCTTCAGTTGCCTTCAAAACCGTTCCCACTTCTAATAGGGAGAATAATATATCCTCGTATGAAAGTAAAACCGAACTCAGATCGGGTCCAAGTTCAATTATTAAACATGAAGTGCAAGAGACATATTAGGTTATAAAGTTTAAAATCTTTTTAGGAAAAGAAAAAGATAAAAACAAAATGCAAAAAACTAACCTGGATTCTTCCTCAGTCAAGTCACTGTTTCCTCCCAGAATTACACTTGTGCAAACACTGCACAAAACAACAAATAGTCATTTACTTCACATTAACATGTTTATGATGTTCACTATATTAGTACCTCAAAATTTGATCAAGTTTGTCAATGACTTGCGGTAGCCTTAATGTCAGAATTATTGAGAGGGCTAAGCCAATTGTCTTCTTCTGGATGCAAGAAACATTATCTACCTGAAAAAATTGAAAATGTACATTTACAATAAAGTAAGGATACAACATATTCAATAGGACCAAATGAAATAATTATGTCCAAATATTGGCTAAAGACATCACTGTTCAGAAATACCAATTGTTGTTTTTCCTACCCCATTCTTATGGTATTGAATGAAAAGAAAGAAAGAAATTGTATTAAAAATGCAGAAGATTATGAAATTCAAACATGATGATTGTTCTGCAGAAATATATATTCTCATATAAACATCAAAAGCCAAACAAATATAAATCATATTACAGTTTCAGACATGTAGAGTATTAAGTAATTCTTTGATATAAAACTAAACACAATACAGTTTCAGACTTGCGGAGTATTAAATAATTCAATTATTTAAAACCAAACAAAATTAGTCATATTATAGCTTAACAACACCAACCTTGTCGACCCAAATGTCAACCAGACAAAGAAGTATATTTTCTTGAACAGGTATGGATGCTGTTTGAAGGAGTAGAGAAGTAGATGGATCTGATGCTAATTGGGCAAGTGAGTTTGTATTCATCACCAGAAGCCTTGCTAGGATGGCAGCAGAAGATGCTTTGACAGATGTTTTAGAAGGATCACGGTCATCTCCTCCACTCAAACATATTAAAATTAATTTCTGAAATAAAAAAGAAATAACAGATTAAAAACATGTCCATATTAGTAACAAGGTGAGTTGAACACAAAATCCTATTTATTCAACAAGCATACAACTCCTTACTTGTAAAGTACTGCTAATGAGCGGTGGCACTTCCATAGGAAAACACTGTAAAGGGGCGAATCAAGATAAATTGTTTTGAGATTTTAAATCAAATACAACAAGAAACTAAATTCTAATCCAACTGAGACCAAATAATTAGAGAATGGTCCTGCACGGGTACAAGGTTGTCAGATATCCGCTACATGCCATAGCGCTATTGCGTAGCAGAAATTTAGCAAAACGCGAAGAGCCGCAATCCGCTATTGATACCTTGACCTCCTCTCAAGGTTGTCAAATATCCACATTTATCGGCGCAATAGCACTATTGTGTAGCGGAAATTTCACAACCGATGAGCTGCTATCCACTATTGATAACCTTGCACTGGAAATCGAGACACAAACACAGCCATTTATAATATCCATTTAGGGATGTAGACATCGGTTAAAACAAATCATTTACCGAAATAGTTCTCTAACACGAACTTTAGCAGGCTAAATTTGAAGTTAAATTGTTTATAATTAAGTTATTGCAAATTGAAGATGGAACCGCAACACCCTTTTGAATCAATCCTAAACCCTTCAAATGGTCCATTATTAATAGCTCCAATGACAAACCTTCTATGTGCTAAGAATGTCAACCACAATAGTCATAGTTAAATTCCCCGGTTATCATCTTGGTCCAATATCAAACTATTTAAGCAACCACCAAAGACTGAGACTAGTCCATATGCAAGCTTGTGGGAAACAGAGCAAGAAGCTACAAACTACATAGCCATCTACTAAAGTCTCAATGGTTCACCATTCACAACTAACCTTGAAATAATAAGCATGTAATGCACTCATCTAATGGTTAGTTTAATCTCCGATCAGTTAGATGGGAATGGGTTCAAGACTTGCACAAACTTCCACAATATATTGAAACTATATTTGTCAATATGGGAAAAACATACCTGTATTAAGATATCAATGACAGGTAGAACTGAAAGAAGACCTTTGTCATTAACATTTCCAACAACTAAATCAAGAATTTTAGCAATATTTGCAGCATGCATGCTCAGAAAGTCATTTCCACCCAAAATTATGTAATCTTCAATTATGTTTACTGCAACCTGTAATTCGACAAACAGAAATAACATACAAATAAAATAAACACGTTTATTATAATTATATCAAGAACAATTGGCCGTTACGGTTGGAGTAACTAAAACAATGACTCATCAAGAATAGATCACGAACCAAAGTAGTTATCAAAGAAATAAATACAGAAATTATAATAATCAGAGCGATGGCAGCGGCTGAAGTTTTTACACCTTTCCATGAAATCAATAGCTGAATGAATATTTAGTATTAACAACATTAACTTCATCTCAATTAAGTTTGATGTAAAGTAGATGACCGAAAAATACATTGATTAACTTCATATATATATTATATTGCACTAAGACCTTTTAATTTGGTACAAAGTAGAAACCAAGAGTAGTTTTACCTGTTTGAGTTTCAAACCTAACAAACTAAGTTCAGAAGCCAGAGATTCACCAAGCAATCAAATCAACTTTATAGTGGTCTAAAAATATTTAAGAGGTACAGAAGAAGAGATGGCAAGCAGGGAAATCAAAGGAAATATCTTTTAACTAATTTAAATATTTGTACACCATGTAAATTACCTCAAGTACAACCCATCAAGCTAACTAAATGACCACTTCATTCTATTGTCACTACTCACTATCAGTCTATCACTAACGCAGACTCTATCATTCTCCTGAACACAGATTCTTTTAGTCAAAATATTATTATAGTATGGAGAAAAATCTAACCTCTAAATGGTCAAAGCTTCTTTCCATGATATCCACAAGGCGTGAAAAATGTGGCAGTAATTGAGGCACCATTGACGGGGCATGGGAAAGTGTGGCCTCCCATAACTGAAAGGTTATGGAGTTGAATTATCATGACATTCTCGCACAAAAATCATACCCATCTTAATTAATAAGAACAAGACAGCATTATTACCAGCATGCTATCTTCTAGGAGATTCAGTTCATCTGGATTATTAATATTAATTCCATTCTCCAGAATTGGCAATAATATGCTGTAGCAAATGGGTGACTGGTAACCAAGTGCAACCACAAAGTTTTTCAAAGCAACAAGAAGCTGAATCTGCAGCAAACTTTCACCAGAGGATTCTTCCCAGACCTTGCAAAAATAGGAGCAATAGAGAAGATAAATTCATTTTGATAAGCTATATGTTTACCTTTAGCTACATGGATAACACCAGCAGACATAGGGTAAAAGGCAAACAATTAAGAGGTGAACATTGCCATTGAAATGTTTTTAGATTTATGCTTAATCTAGCATTCAAAATCAATATTCAACATCTTGGAAAGCTATTCTGGATTAAGTTCCTGAAATGCTCTGTACATATATCATAACCCTAAATTCATTGGGATAACTTATCCAACAATAACTAAGCCTAGTCCACTAAGTGAGATCAGTTACATGGATTAAAGTGTGCCATAGTGCTCTATCAGGAATCATATCCATGTTTAAACCATTAATAGCCCTTTTGGTCATTCCCCCCAAGTTTTCTCAGGTAGCATTTGGTTACTCACCTGCACCAAAATTTGGAGAAGGGGACAAATAAAAGAAAAGGAAAATTAAAAAAAAAAAAAATTATCCCTACTCAACATAGGACTTGGGCTACTTACCCGAGTCCCTATCACATACTTCTTCTCGAAATAAAAATCTTATTCACATTTTACTTAAATACTGACAGCCAAATATTGAATGTATAACACTAATAAGTAGAAAAAACAAAACATAGGATTCTCTTATGTACCTTCTGAAAAAATTGAACCAACTTTTCTGCAAATGGAATAACTTCACTAACATGAAGGATAAGGGTGGAAATCAAATTCAAAACCTGGACCTGGAGAAACATTTAAAAAAGAACATGATTTCACCAACTGGACTAAATCCAGAACAAATTCAGGTCAAATTATAATTCACAAGTACTATGTTTTAGCTCTTGCCAGCATTCAAAGTTAAAAAGAAGTTGAATGCCAACAATGTATATTTGGTATTAAACCACAACCAAATGTATGCATGCTGAGTCCTTTCACTAGCTTTAGTTATTAATAGCCTTGAATTCAGGCTTAAGGCAGTTGGACATCATGTGCCTTAGCCCATGTTCATGAACACTTGCCAGAGAATCAATCAGCCTCTGCTGCGTATCCCTTCTACACAGAACGCTGTTCAGTATATCTTCCAACATCACATCATTACTCTTCCAGAAACAAATTCACATGTTGTTCTTGCTCTCACTCAATGATCAGTGGTACCCAGAACCTAATTCATAATTAAAGCATGCAGCTCTCTTCCTTGGCAATGGCCTCCATTTCACACCATGAATGTGGTAATACTGAAGAGAGAAGCAATACATAGAAACACACACTACCGCATCATCAACAATGAATCAACTCCACACTCCCCAATGAGAAGGGAAAACAAAGTTGAAGACCAGAGGGGAATGCTTTCACAGCACAATCCTTCCCTCTCCATAAGTTTAAATGGTCCAACCAAGTAAGGTTATTACTATAAGCATCGACACTTCATTTAGCTGTCGTCTTCAAGTGTTGGACACATTTCAAACATGACACTCGTGCAACACGTCTTTTATGTCCAACTGTATCTTAATAAAAAATAAAAAAATTCAAACATGCTTGGTCACACCCAAATAATGATGTGTCAACGTGTCCAACTTTATTCTTATCCTATATTCTTAAAATGAGTTTATAAATAATAGGTATTATAAATTATCAATACAAAAATGATCTAAAATGTTTGATATAATTAAAAAAGAAATTAAAAACATTAAAAACTTAATTTGAACTTTAATATCAATAAAATATGAAAATACTATTAGATTTTGTCTACAAATCTCTCTCTCTCTCTCCCTCTCCCTCTCCCTCTCCCTCTCTCCCTCTGTGTGTGTGTGTGTGTGTGTGTGTAAGCTATATGTACATCCATCTTGCATTTGTGTATAAATACATGTGTTTTTTCACACACTTCCAGTGTATTTTGTATTTCAATAAGTATTCTATATGGGTCACTGATTTTTGTCTCCATCTCTATCAAAAATTAAAATTGATGTGTCCGTGTGTCCCGTGGCATCTCATGTCCGTGCTTTCATAGGTTATTACCTTCCATTCCCCACATTACAACTTCATCGAAAATAGACTCGATGACTTTTTGCCCCCTACCAAAAAATGGGAAATGTTTCCTATCAATAGGTTTTACCTTTGAGTCAAATTCCTGAACTTCATCAAACAGCTTGAAACATGAGTCCCAACAGATAGGGAGAAGATCAACAAACTCCCTGTCTGAAAAATTTGCATCTTCAATATGTAAACACAAGGATCGACAAGCTGCAAGCTAAAAGTGACACAAATAGGAAAACTGATAATTAGGAACCACAGTGACTTAGCAGAAAGAGC
>NC_029788.2:102855542-102857940 GCF_000816755.2 Arachis ipaensis
TAACAATCTGATTAAAGCACAGTACACAGGTCTTTTTGTATCTTCTTTAACCTATGAAGTAGAGAAAAGCAACAACAATATAGTAAGTACAAATGGCTTTTGTTTTTTATTTTAAGGTTTAAGACATAAAGAAAATAAGTAAATTTACTGCCATAAAACTTCACTACTTATACAACAATATTTTTTAATATATAAATGTTTTTGAATTTCATATCACAATAATCAGGCTGTGAAAGAAAGTCACGCATCAAATATTTAGTTCATCCACAGAGCAGCACAATAAATTATATACCTCAGAAACCCACTGCCCAAGAATTATAGCAACTTTCCGATGAATAATACGCAAATTGGGATGTTCATTTGAGAGCTCGAGGGATAAAGCACCATTAAACCTACAAGTATATTGTTAAAAAGAAGATACCAGAGTCATTATCAGAGTACTCTATTCTCCAATCAAAGCCTTAAAAGGAGAAAGTATCAATATCAATAATAAACTATGAAATAAACCTTTATATAAATTAACAAAATCCACTTAGATCTCAAGGTAATGATCACTTTGTTATCAGCAATTTTTTAATTTGCATATAATTTTTTGGCAATGTAAATTCATGAACATGAACAGAAAAACTTCAAAGAGAAAGGAGATGAGGTATGCTCCTACATAAACAAATAGAACAGGAAACAGCCAAAAGAAAAACGGAAAAGTTCAAGTGGATAATAATAAACGTAAATAAATGAAGTGGATAATTGAAAGAAATTTTCTTGTGTGAATGATGGCAGGTGAAAGGAAACAGTGGATGTGCCTCCAATAATCAGAACAATATTTACACATACCCCAATAACTTCAGACTCACCAGTCTTTAAAGCTCAGATAATTCGAGAGTTCATAATAAACATAAGCAGCAGCTCCATAAGCAGCATCTTTAAGAAGCAACACTGGAGTAATTTCCGTCACTGAAGTTGGGCAATTATTCATAGTCTCTTGGAGAAGAGAGACCACAACAGGGCCTAGCAGCTAAAGTTTAAGTCACAACCAAGCACCATATTAATCTATGTCAATGATTGAAAAATCACAAGAGAATACAAGACACCTTGATTTTGAATGTCACCTACTTGGCTATAATTTTCAAACAATACAATGTACAAAGCTTCAGCACATGGTCTTAGTTTTTCCGTCCACTGAATCATATCCTGCTCATGATGAAAAGCCTCAGAGTTATGATACCACTCCTCCAAATCACTCGCTGTCAGAACAAAATACCTGTGGCATGGATAAAGAGCATTTGAAAGGAGCAACATCTTTGTTTTGAAGCATATTGAAACATATATGAATATAGCAACATCTTTTCATCAATGTCCACAACAACAACAACAACAATAATATAAATAAAAGGAAAGTTTAATTTAATACTCATAATTTTCACACCCTTTTTTTTTATACAAGAAGAATATCATTTAGAAGAAGAGAAGAAAAATATAAGATGGAGGAGCAAAAGAACAATCAAAGAAGAATTATCTATTTAGTGTAGCTTTCCAAACTCTCAACATATTTGGAAGCAATGATTTAGGTCAGACAATGCACCTTGGTAAACTAATAAAGCCTAGAAGGACTAAATAGTGGATATCACAAATAAACTAACATGTATAAACTAAAGTACAAGACCAAACACGGCAAACTAATAAAGCCTGGACGGATCTGAATAGTGGATACCTTCTTATCAACACATTACACAAGAGGACTATCCGTTCATTGGGCAAAAGGGAAGTCAAAATACCACCGACAGCACTGGAAATGTTTTTTTTCATCTGCTCCAGTGTAACTCCATTTTCATCCATCACCCTACCAGTAAAACTTGGCTTGTATTCCGTACATTCCAGGATATTCTTAATCATTACCATACATTGAATGAGAAACTGTTCGAATGACAACACATATTGCTCAGGATCTGTTATCTTATTTAAACAGAAGTCAACAACTGAGGAAAGCACAAATTTATCTCCAAATGAATAAGGATGTCTGCCCTGAAAGGCAACTAAAATTTTCATCAATTTGGTACAAGCCCTCTTTAGAAAGTCCCAAAATTTGGGATATTGCTTTTCAAAAGATGAATCTGCAAACAAAGATATGTCTAGTTAGACTACAAGGAAGAAATAAGTTAACATTTCTGGTGCAACAAAAGTAGAGAAAGTCGATAAATATGAAAAATAGATGTCATATAGGGTCCAATTTCAGGGTTCAACTTTTTGGCAAGGAATCTAACTACAAAGCATATATATGTTATATGTTCATTATTATTTCCAACAACCACCAGAAGTAAATAAGCTAACATTTCACATGCAATAAAACTATAAAAGTAGAGGAAGTCGATAAATATGAGAAATAGATGTCATAAAAGGT
>NC_029788.2:102858068-102862942 GCF_000816755.2 Arachis ipaensis
ATTGCTATTTTCAAAAACAACAAAAAGGAGGAGAGAAAAGGCAAAAGCTAATGCCTAAGAAGTTGCGATTCTAAGGGCCTGTCTGAATAACAAGCTTATTTAAGCACTCATGGGAAAGGAAATTCTCAGAAAGAATTTAAATAAATTATTTAGTATTTATATAAGTGATTACACAAGTGCTTCTTTTGAGTATTTGCCAAGTGCATGTGGAAAAGTTAGATATTTTATCTTCTGAAAAGCATTTAACATGATGGTTTGAGAAGTTATGAGATATAGTCATACAGAACAGAAAAATTATGTATAAATCATAAGTGATGTTATCCAAATGGACTCTAGGCACTGAAAGTTAAAGATAAATTAACTAACATGATAACTGATTAATATGCTTATCCAACTTAGTTTACAATGTCGTTACCCTAGATTAAAGAGAAAGCAGATATATTGTCAATTATGCATTGCCAATATTATCAGTGAAGTAAGCCTTGACTCCTAATTCATTTTTCTTGGCAACATTTATTTATTTATTAAGCACATCCAATCTTTATCTAATGAGGTATGATACAAAGTTGAAAAGCAACAAATCTTCCACAACTACACGAAATTTTCATACCAATATCAATTATGTAAAAAGTATTTGCATATTCCACACCAGGTTTGGATTATCAAAGTCCCAGTTAAATAGCTACGATGAAAAGACTAAATTAGCATCATCATTGTATAACAATGTACATGAGCATTGCTTAACATGCTATTGTGTGCTGGAATGACTCAATTAAGAAACAAACTATTCTAGATGTTTTCATTTTTAAAAAAATGGGATCATGTAGTTGCTGATATTAACTTAAACCCAAGAATATACACAAATGAGATGGGAGATAGAAGTCTCACAGTATGGAAGGAAAGACTGAAGTGCACTTAGGAATACAGGTGAGACTTCCTTGACTGGCCGAACCTCCTGTAAAATAGTAACATCAGACTTACTACCTTCATTTTAGGATTGGTTGATTTGAAAAGTAGAAAGAAGAAAGGGTACTAAAAACTTCAAGATAGATATATTACTAGAGGATGATGACATAAAATGAACCCCATAATTACCTGAAAACACTTTGAATCGCTTTGAAATCCTGAAATAATTAATTGCCGTATTATCTTTGAACATAACAACCATCTCTCACATGTAAGATAAAGTTCATGATGCTGATCGTCAGGATTTGAATTATAGGATTGAGAAAGAGATGAGAAACCATGCAATATTGTCTGCATATCACTTTGCCATAGGTGCCAGCTATAATCAAAGAAATGGGATGATATCTGCCAAAGGAATCAGTTGAATACTTTAGTATTTAGCATAAGGACAGGTTGCTAAATATTCATCTTAATCTAAAAATATCTAGTCAATCAAATGCAGATTTTAGGCAGAACTTGAAGATGCAAGCATTCGGGGAAGAAAACAATCACAGTGCCTAGTAGTTAGACCATATATGATATAACTCACAAGACTGGAATATTAAAGGCTAAATAAAAATAGGATTTAGTAACATAGTAATACATAAAAAGAATAATATATGAAAGCTGTAACTTACACCACACACAACTCATGCTTCTTTCAAGCTATGTATGTAACGTACTTATGTATAGAAGCTTTTATTTTTTACCTAGTACCTCCAAGTTGTCCTAGTCACATTCTGTACCGTTTCCTTAAAGGATTCAGCATTTTCCTATCAAGATTGCTAACCAGTTTTTACATAAGATAAAAACAATCAAATATAGAAGTTTAAGACTTCACTCTCTAGGGAGCTCAAAAGGCATGACTTTCTTCTTTGTATGATTAAGTGGACATTCTTTATCAAAACATAAAAAGTGGACATACAATATTTCTTGTACAGATGCTCATTCAAACACACTAAACTAACAAAAGCACTTCAAATAAATTAATCACAAAAAGCGTATTGAAACAAGCATATAATCTGGTAGTTGAATCATTTCAAACACATTAACTTTTATACTTGATACATACATGATGATCTGTTTCACACATTTCTACAAAGCTTATCAAAGTTGCTAACTCATCAGGATCCATTCAAAAGTAGAACAACTTGCATGGATACATGCCACCTATAAGTCAAGCACACCTTCACGCAGCAAACCAGGCACCCACACAATGTGCACGAACGCACCCACACGCACACACACAAAAGGATTATCAAACACATATAGGACATGGATATAAAAGCTGCAATATATTAACAAAAAGGAAAATAATGGGCAAAAAACTCGAGATGCCCAATGGCATTTTAACTGCTTTTTTTATCTAGCTTGTTGTAGATAGATAGACCACAAGTTTTGTCTCGAACGAAATAAAAATAAAACATGCAACATACACCATTGGAGTTGGACACCCTCAGGATTTACTCAAGACCACATATGCACTGAATTCTAGTTCGTCATTCTCTTGTAAGGATTCTATTAGATTTACGAACACTTAAAAGTTTCTCTTACTCTATCACAGTCAGCACCAAACTTCCAATCTATTAGTTGAAATTCAAGAAAAGATCCACATAAAGCAATGAGTCACACTCCCATGCAGAAATGCCTGAAATTTGAAAACGCACTGATTGAGTGATACACATCCCTTCCCAAACAAAACACAAATCAACTCCTACAGATCTTAAAGCTACCTAAGAAGTAATGGATAGTTGGGACTCAGCCATTTAAGGTGGCTATATCAAAAGTCTCTTGAAACAAGCCATAGAGGCATCAAATACCTATATTTAACTTTCCACAACCCATCCAAAAGAACCTCAACCTATGCTTGTAAGAAAAGATATAAGTCAAAATAGAGTATGAAAACCATGGGTATGCATGATGGTGTGACGTT
Organism: Arachis ipaensis; assembly: GCF_000816755.2. Classification (NCBI taxonomy): domain Eukaryota; kingdom Viridiplantae; phylum Streptophyta; class Magnoliopsida; order Fabales; family Fabaceae; genus Arachis; species Arachis ipaensis. The sequence continues at coordinate 102,860,947 of NC_029788.2, forward strand.
GAACATACGTCTGTGATCAATATCTCATTACACGGATAACAGCTATTAAAAATTTTTCGTTTGATAAAACAAGATCATAGTAGAGTGAGTTATTCAGGTTTGCATGTCACTGTCTCAGGCATGTTTGAAGTTTCTCAACATACAAAGAAGCAAACATTGTGACATCAAAGCAAGCAAAATCTGGAAGAAAAGAACAGAAGGAACCACACCTCAGCAAAGTTTCGCTGGTCAGAAGTAAGGCGTTTTGTGGACAACTCCTTTAAAGTCCTAAACAGAATCATAAATATTCGGTGGGAGGCAAGAACATCTGCTGATTGAAGCTGTTGTGATAATACCATAAAGATGTCTGCCCTGAGAAGTCATTAAAACTAGTACATTGATATATATTTCTTTATAATCAAATGTTTAAATCGAATGAATCAAACACAAAAGCAAAAAAATTAATAGAGATAAGTGGCGAAAAAAGCAATTTTGCATTGCATGTTGATAATGCTCCACAAAGCTAACGCTTATTTTGTACAAAAATTAAGAATGTATAATAAAAACAACTTAGGAAACCCGCAAGAGAAAAGAAAAAATCTTATGGCCATAACCCAGCTAAAAAAAAAAATAAACAAAAATAAAAAAACATGATGAGAGTGGGTGATGAAACTGCAATTGCAGAATTGTTTAGAGCAAATAAATACCGAAAGTACCATTCTTTAGGATAATCAATGCGTGCAATTTTGGAGATGAGCACTGCCAACATTTGAGCAATCTGCATTTGACAGAAATGAAAGTAAATAGAAGTAAGACTACGCCTTATCAATAAATTCACAATCATAGCCAGCAAAGAAAAAGTAAACAACAAGCACCTGTTCATTCTCTTCTCTCAAGTATAACAGCAACTTCTGCCTCAGATGCGTTTTCTCCTCATTGCTAATCCCACTGAAAACAAAAATGAAGTCACATTCCCATCCACGTACTAGCCAAAATAGAGTCTACATCCTTAGAAGAATAACACTTTCAGCAGCATTTTGAATATCAGCTACAGACATGCATTGACCCTAAGCCTCAACACAAAAAGTAACCTAATCCAAATACTAACTAAAAATCAACCATTAGTGTAAGAGGAAAAATAAAAAGAAATGACTCACGAGGAATCACGGCGGTGCCGCCAGTAGCGATTAACGCTGTTTTTGAAGTATAAGGTGGCCATCAATCTCACGTCATTTTGCGACGCCAAATCCTTTGCCATAATCAGCTCCTGCAGTTCCATCAACGAAAAATAGAAACTCTCATAAACAATGCGAAGTTCAATCATCGAAACCCTAAGAAAGAGAAAGAAAGAGGAATTACAAGGAGGCAGGAGCAGAAGCCAGGCCTAGACTCCGATTGCGCAAGTGCTTCTTCGGCGGGGCCACGGAGGCGTTGATCGGCGTTCATCGAATTTGAAAGCAGCGTGTACAGCGCCGCCACGTCGGAGCCTGAAACCGCCATCACCGTATAGAGAAACTCTCCCCCTCCCCCGTTCTCTTTCTCTCTACTGTGTCCGGGATTTGTGAAAATATAAAATTATGGAATGTGCTTTATATGAGTGATCGTGTGGATATTTTTACAGTTGGTTGGAGGAAATGGAAGTTTTTGAGTGTGAGCTTCGCGAGTGAGAGTGTGTGTTCTCTACGTTGAAGGAAAGAAGGAAGAAAATTGGGAGAGAGGACAGAGCGTGAATAAGAGCGTTGTCGTTTTGGGATGTTCTCCATTCGGCCATTTATATACTGCACCACCACACTCTTCACTCATTGCTGCGTCAATAACCCTTTCCTTTGCCAACTCACATTTGCTTCCTCGATTGCAAGTGTGTAAAAGGATGCAAGTTTGTAACCCAATGGTTTGGAGAAAGTAGAGCACAAAGTAAATGTTTGTATTGATGGGTAAGGTTTAATTTTTGGGGTAACAAACAATTATTGAAACAAATGTTTTTTCGTTCTTTTATATATATTTTATAAAAATATAT